>NC_136806.1:32277337-32287337 GCF_951216825.1 Electrona antarctica
AAATGAAGGCCCGGCCCTAACTGGACACTAACTGTAACTGATCAGGCCCAAGGCTCGGCCCAAGTAATTAGCATAGATTTTAGGCCCGTCCCGCAAACGTGGGGTCGGGTCAGGACTCTTCTGGCAGGGTTTGAGAACTCTAGTGCATGCAACAAAAGATCCGCTCTCTTAAAACTAGCCATATATATTGTTTAATCTGTCTAATAATCTAATACTGAAATATCCATATTTTACGTTCCACCCCCCCCCCCCCCCCCCCAACTCCTGGCCCAACTTGGCCTGCGTTTTGTTACGCCTTGTCTTGTAACAGACCAAACAGAGACATGTGATTGTATAACAATAATAAAGAGGAACAAAAGGACACAGCTGTATTAATTGGAAGGTGGCGGTGCTTTTTTTTCCCTGCCGCCGCGAACAAGGCGGGTGCTGAATTAGAGGGCTCTGTTTTGACTCACACCTCTCTGCTTGTGTGTGTGCCATCTCTTTTTTCTACTTCCTATATTCTTCTGCCAGTCCCTCCCTCCCTCCCTCCCTCCACCCCCCTCTTTTTTTTGGTAGGACCCAGTTATTATGTTTTACTGTTGTTTTCTTGAACTTTACAAGGTGGCCGCTCAGGCTCTGCTCTTTGATGAGGAGAAGGGGGACTTCTTCTCAGATGAGAGAGAGAGAGAGAGAGAGAGAGAGAGAGAGAGAGAGAGAGATGGGGGTGAGTAGGAAGTTTAAGAAGAGGAACTGGTTTGCTTACAGCTGCCAAATCTGGATATTAAAGCCAGGCCGTGTGGTGGTGAAAGATGAACACTCACACACAGCAAAGGGGGAATAAATTAAGAGAGAGAACCATTGGAACGGAGGAGCCGACTAACTGAGAACAAACAATAGTGTGCGTGTCTTTAAAACAGCATCATTTAGAAACAACATGCTTCAATTCAAAAGGAAATGCACATAAATATCTACAGATGATTCTTATCTGTAGATATTTATACTCTTATAATAAAAAATGATTAAAAACAAGAATGACTCGCGTCATAACTGCCAGGTGCAGCAAAGAGATATATATATCCCATTGGCTTAGAGGAGACGGCTTCACGTCGCAGTGTTCAGAGAACTTCAGACTATGGGATTTTATCTCCCATTGGCTTAGGGGCACTAGAGGCAGCCAATCATGAAAAAGTGTCCAATAGGTCCTCACAAGAGTAATGTAGTAAGAGAGTGGCGACATGCTTTGATCTCGCCGCAAAGCGGGGTGCTATGGGCTATAGTTCCAAACATTGGAACTATCCCATTGAGATATAATGAGCACTTCCGCATTCCATTGTTACAATGAGAGTCAACGCTAGTGTCGCCACTCTCTTACTGGCTTACTCTGGTCCTCACTAGTCTCAACATCGACAGTATAGCCAGGTTGCACCTGGCAAAAAAAAGGGTTAGAAACAAATGTTTGCACTCATGTGGATATAATCAAGTGTTTTGCTGTAAAACTATGGTGTGATGCATTATACTTTGCTGTGCTGTACTGCCCAGTGCTGTTTTGATTTGCTGTGTCATACTGTGCTGTGTTGTACCGTACCGTACTATGTTGTGTTGTGTTGTACTGTACTGGCCCGTCAGCTGAGCAATGTTAGTGGGGTACTCAAAACCCACTCTCCTCTCTCTCCTACCTCCCTCACCCCCCCCCCCCTCTCTCTCTCTCTCTCTCGTTCCAAGAACCAGCCGCAAAGGACTGAATGTTTCTGGACGAGCTCAAAGCGCTTGTAGAGGAGTGAGGAGATGGGTGGGAGGGTGGTGTCTCTCTCTCTCTCTCTGTCTCCCCCTCCCCTCCCCTCAGTTTTTTTCCCCTCGTCCTCGTTACTGGCAGGAACCGACAGCGAGACGATCTGCTTTCAATTACCTCTGGAGGATGATGTTAGGCCTCTTCCTGTGCGTTATGTCTCGCACATGCACACTCCAAAACATCCTGCAGGCTCCCCAGCCACACACACACACACACACACACACACACACACACACACACACACACACACACACACACACACACACACACACACACACACACACACACACACACACACACACACACACACACACACACACACACACACACACACACACACACACACACACACACACACACACACACACACACACACACACACACACACACACACACACACACACACTCCCCAGCCGCCTGTCCTCTCTCATCCCTCCTTCCCACTCCTTCTCTCCCTCCCTTCATTCCTTCCGATGACACCCCACACCCCCCCCCCCCCCACGCGCGCGCGCACGCACGCACGCACGCACACACACCCTTTCAGAGTACAGTAATTCATCCCTTCTCAAGAGACAGAGGACAGAGGGTGAAGTTGCTGCCGAGTCATGTCCATCCCACTCTTCGCACGCGCACACACGCATGCACACACGCACGCACCAGTGTTGATTTTGTCGACTAAAACTATGACGAAAGATGTCCGTCGACTACCTTTTTTTCACTGACAAAAACCAAATGGACTACGACATGAAAACTAAGCTATGATGACTAAAAGTAAGACCAACTATATTGTCAATTTCGTTAACAAATAAAGACTAGACTAAAATGTTTGCAAGGAACTATTCAAGAGACTATGACTAAAACTAAATATGTGTAGTCAAAATAACACACACACACACACACACACACACACACACACACACACACACACACACACACACACACACACACACACACACACACACACACACACACACACACACACACACCCTTTGAGTGGTGGGTATAGCTGGTGGGTCAGGGGTTTGACAATGTGTTGCTAGTAGGGAGACAATGATTGTTGTTGACAGGGTCTTATTTGTCGTTTTTCTTTTAACTATTTTTTTTTGAACGGGGTTGCATGATTCGATGCGAGGCACGCTTTGAGCAGAGTAATCTAGTAAGAGAGTGGCGACACTAGCGTTGACTCCCATTGTAACAATGGAATGTGGAAGTGCTCATCTGAATGGGATAGTTCCAATGTTTGGAACTATAGCCCATAGCACCCCGCTTTGCGGCGAGATCAAAGCGTGTCGCCACTCTACTAGATTACTCTGGTTTTGAGCAAAGGTATAACCGCGGGTACATGCAGACCGTAGCTTTGTGCTCTGGAGTGGCCGTCCTCCTCGACCCTAGTCAACAACAAGACTGCTGTACCGCAGTCTTTCTATGCTCTTCTACCAAGGACTCTATCGACTTTCAACATGGCAAGCAAGCCCAGAGCCATAGAGTAAGACAGATTCACGACATTGAGGGAAAACAGCCTGGTCACGTGGTTCATGTACTCGCGCGAGCCCACAGACTCCAATGCAGTCCGTGAACTTCGGGTTGTCCCTTTTGAACACATTACAAGCTGAGCCCTCTAGGGAAAATGTGGCACCGGTGCCAGAGAAATCTATGAAAAAACAAAGAAGAAGAGCAGCCCTCTGACTAACCAAGGAAGATTACGAGGAAAAGACACCGTCATTTTCTCTACCATGCAATTCAAGCCGGCAGATTCGTCACAGTGCGTGGCAAGCTGGAACAGCTGCATAGCCTAAGCCTATTGTTAAATAGTGTATGAGCGTTTTAGACACACAAACACAAAAGTAGACTTAAAATAGTCAGACAAACATCTTTACTGCACACTAGCAAAACTAAAAAGTTTGTTTTGGACGAATTAATCTGTGTTCTTTGATGGAGGAGGAGGCATTATCAGTCAGAACACAGCAGCAGTAGCCTACTGGAGCCATAGCCTACTGTTGCAAGTGTGCATGCTTACCATATAGGCTACGGTATAAACGCTCAGGTATAAACAGTTAAAGCTGTTGTTATGCAAAGTAGTAGTATTTGAATTCGGCGCGGTACTTGACACGGTGTGAAAATACTATCTCTGAATAATTGAGACCATTGTAAAATAATCGCTTCTGGAAAATAAAATAATACATATATCACATTGCTTTCTACGGTCTTGTTTTTCTATGTACACACTACATAATTGTAGTGTACGTTTCTCACTGCTCAACAGTTGATAGACTGGTTGACAGTCACTGATTGTGAGCTGTCTGCCAGCTGATGCATTTTCAGTACTGTAGGAGTTGAATAATGTTATTTCTCCTTTGAATTGAACTGTTAAAAAGAAATTAAAGGACTGACCTGCAGTGGCAACTAAGCACATTTATTCAAGTACTGTATGCGTACTATTTTGAGGGACATGACACCTCTACATTTCACATGCAAATAGGCCTATTGTACTTTCACTACAATTATTAGTTATATTAGACTACTACTACTTAAAACTACTGTATACTAGGCAGGCTACAACAGCCTGTAGCCATGCAGTTAATTTGCGTATTATTCCAAAACTTAACCACTTTTTATGTGAATACTTTCACTTTGGTACTGTAAGTATATTTTGCTGTATTCTGAATACAACCCTTGAACTTGCACTGCTAGGCAACTTTTACTTGAGTGGGAAAAACATTTTTTTAAGTATTTCATCAAACTGACACCGTGTTATTTAGTTTGTAATGTTAATGAATTAAAACCAATATGGGCTTTTTAAGAAAGGATTGTGAACTCAATACTGCCACCTTCTGGCGTAGTCAGGCTAAGCCCATGCAGCCCAGAAACTTACTCTGTGCTCTTTAGATACCTCAATAAAATTAAATAGTTCGCAAGTCGCAAAACACCCACTCAGAAAATAACCTGTGATACGTCTTCTTTTATATTCCCGGACCAATTATATGACAAAGGTCGCAATCGTTCGTAATTAATGTTTGTTTACAATATTTCCAGCGGGCTCCCATCCACTGCCATGTATTCATCGCACTTCCGGTGCAAGTTTTGCCACCGAAGAGTGTTATGGCGCAGCCCCGGTGTCCGGTCACGTGACCATGACACTTCCTTCTGTAAGCTTCCTTGTGACTAACCAGTAAGTGTTGTAGCTATCCATAGCTGTTATGGTCTCCTATGGATACAATATTAGCAACCTGCGGTGGTAGCAACATTAGCTTAGCTTGGATTCAAGTTTTCTAAGGTCCAAAACATCCGTGATTGATTGAGCAAAAAATAAATAAATAATAATATATATATATTTTTTTTATATATATTTTTTTTTATCCAATTTTAATCAAATCTCGTAATCTCGTTTTGGCACAGTGGGGTACAGTAGCTATTCACAAGATTTTCTCGTTTCAGTACAGATTGTGTTAAAGGGACAAACCAATAGAAGTCTATGTAGAAGAGCCTGGCCCCATGAAAGGAGTTGTCGTAACTCTGTCTTACTCTAAGGCTCTGGGCATGCCTATCTCAGGTATGTTATTGTTAAATATGAAATGGTGCATTTCCTGTCAGTCAGTTGGTTACGCCCCATATATGGTCATGCCTTGTAACATCACGTGATGTCATCAATATTAAGCCCATATATGGAGGTCCCTGATGTCATCAATATTGGCCAGCAACTCTACATCTCACCTCAAACCCCAAACCCTCAGATCTACATATATGGAGCTGACCTCTTCTGACATAGCATATGTTGATCCTTCCGCATCCATCCTTCCTCTTCGATGTCTCCCTTTTGACTGATACCTGTCCATTTAAACTCTAGACGGGCCCGCCTTCAAGTTATTAGTGCAGCCACGCCCGGCAACCGGGGCCCTCATCAAACCCTGTACACTAAAGACACTGCCCCGCAGCCAGTGACGTAGAGTCTGTGGGGGCCAGGGGGCCTTGGCCATGACGATTATAAAACATTTTGTCTCAGCCCACAGCCAGTACACTCAAGACACGCTCCATATATGGCCAGTACAAAATTCATTCCATATGTTGTTCTGACTGTTCTGGATATCTGTTGGGAATTGATTACATGAAACAGTCACCCGTGCGCCCAGTCCAAATGTTTGTAAACAAATAATTGGTCTAGCTATGAGCACAACAGAATCAGCTGTTCTTGGGCGGCCGCTGACCTAGCAGCCCAAGCGCATGCCACATATTCAGTATTTAAGCCGTGATGTAAGCGCCTCCTCCAGAGCCACTTCCGGGTCCTATACGGTTTGTGCCTATTTTGTGTCCCCATAGATTTATATTGTGTCCCTCCGTCGTAGCGGTGTTTGAACCGATCTGAGACTAGAACAACCATGGCACCAAAGTCTCATTTTACCGCTTTCATTGCAACAACAAAGCTACTGGTCTCCCAAATCTGGCTGTGACAGGCTGTCTGCCCCACACTGAATACTATCGCCATTTTATTTGTGTCAACTAAATCCTCAATTAGAGATCGTATTAATGCAATATAGATTCAACGTACTCAACCCTGCACACATTCTAAATATGCCCCCGAAATATTGTAATGAGCAAATGGACTGTTACCACCTTCAATAATAATGATAATAATAGTCTTTATTGTCTCCACATCATATATTTTCTGTCATGGACACTTGTACAGAACATTAATATTTCTACTCGAGTTGGAAGCATTAAGACCCATTTCAACCCTCAATGGTTCCTTTCTGAAAAATAACATTATTGTAAAAAGATTCACGCGTGTAGATATTGCTATTTACAATGAAAAGCGGACGTAACGTAGGACTACAAAATGATGTCGGACTAAAATACCGAATAGGCTCTGGCCTGACGCCTGCGTTGTGTGTTCGAGTCCCGTTCATGACGACCTTTGTCTCTCTCTCCGTCTTTCCTGTCTATTGGAACTATCAATAAAGGCAAAAAAATAAAATAAATAATCACACCCGTGTGAAGTGAAGGAAGCTCTTATCATCATCGCCATACATCATCTCATTCCGGCCAATCAGAATTTGCGTCCTCACTTTTGTCTTCAATGTGAATGTTTGGACAAACACTCAAAACTGGCCATTCATTGTCAATGGCATTTAATGTTTGTGTTAGGACAATGTTCGTGTTTACACCAGGGTTCCCACACATTTTTTCCAATGACATTTCAAAACTTTTTCAAAACGTTTCCAGGATATTTAAACCAATTTCCAGGACTATATAATAGTCATGCACTCATGCGCTGCAGCTGCACTGTGCACAGGTTGGTGATGTCACGTGACAAGGGAACAGACCTACAAGCCAACTACGCATCACGCTGAAGCCAACTGTGAGCTTGTAGATCTGTTATTTTTTGTCACTCCCTATACATTATGCTGCAATCACGCAGCCCCTTTGGAGAAAATGTGTGTACAAATGTATTGGACATGTTTTTTATTCACAAAATAATTACCCCAAAAATGCATAGTCAAATATTATTTTCTTGACTCTTGAGGACCTTTGAGGGGGGGGGGGTTCAGCTATAGAGGGTATGCACATGACATCATCGTACCTGGAAGTTATGCGGGAACGCCCACTGAGTGGCAAAAAACTACTTTCTGGCCTTGACAGCCCATTCATCCAAACAGAAAAGTCCTGTCTGATTGCATTAAACAATGTTAAACTCACCAACATTGCAGCTGTACGAAAAGCTTGAATTATCCACTATCTGCAAAGTTTTTGTTTCATAAAAATCTACCATAGAAACGTTATGAGCTACTTGCTGTCAAGAAATGCCCTGCATTTGATTATTTTTCTAAGTGTCAGAGTTTGGAAGTGCTTGTTTTCAATAACACAACATTTTGCTGCCTCCTGCATTATGTGACATTTAGAAACAGGTGGTACGCAGGTCGGTTGAGTGATTTCCAACGAGCGCTTCCAAACTCCACACGTGTCCTGATGGGAAAATCATGCATGTGCATACTCTCTATTCTTTCCGCACAATTATGACCACAGGAGACTATGAATACTTGTCGCTCTCTCCGAGACCCCCTTTGCGTGGGACAGTCCCTCATTTCCAACACTTTTCAGGCTGCCTGTCCCACATTGTGACTGGCAGACATCAGTGTTCAAATGCCCTAATAGTTAGTCTCCTAATAGTTGGCCTTCTGTTGTAAAGTTCTCTCGTTGTCTTTTTTCCTGCGAGATTTGTTCATGGGCCTGTTAAAATAACATGAACTTATCCCCCATAAAGCCTAAAATGTTCTGGTGATTTATATGTACTGTTTTTCTGTTTGTATCTATTTCTTATTATGTACTGTTTTTGTTGCTTGTTTCTTATTTTATTGCTGCTTTATTTTTGACTGTGTTCTTGTTTTATTCTATTATTTTATTGTACAGTACCTTGTAACAATTGTTTCGAAATGTGCTTTATAAATAAAATTACCTTACCTAAAAAGACAAAAGGCCTAGGCTACAGCACCAGGTCGGCCATACCACATGTAAC
Source organism: Electrona antarctica (assembly GCF_951216825.1). Classification (NCBI taxonomy): domain Eukaryota; kingdom Metazoa; phylum Chordata; class Actinopteri; order Myctophiformes; family Myctophidae; genus Electrona; species Electrona antarctica. Next base: position 32,285,617 of record NC_136806.1, read on the forward strand.
CAAAATTAGCATGATTTTAAAACAAAATGTGAGACGCCAGGGGAGTTTATAAATGATAGCCAATATTAGGCCTATGGTCGAATATGACATCAAGGCATAATAGCAACACAAGTAATAAGTTGCTAACCCCGTACCCCAGTATCGCTTGTGCAGAACGAGTGGGATAGGGGGAACGGGGTCCCCACCATCCCACTTGTCCCGCACAAGCGATACTTCTGTCCCTCAAATTAACAGTTTAGATCTGGTTTCACCTTGGGGACGTCGATGGCCACCTCCCTCATGGCACTGGGCTTGACCACAGACATGGCCCACTCCAGGTCCCGGAGGGTGACGCTCACTTGTCCCCTGAGCTCTGCGTCATTGGGCTGCTGGTGGAGGCCAGTGCCCAGAGCTCGCCTCAGCGCATGCAATCCTGCACAACAACAAAAAAAAACAGAGAAAGAAAATATGAATTTACATCTTTATCATATCGGCAACTACCCAGGCAGTGTCCGAATTCAGCAGTGTTTTAGTGTTAGTCTAGTTTTAGTCGACTAAATATCATAAGATGTTGGTCGACTAAATCTACAGTTGATTTAGTTGACTAAAATGTATTTTAGAGGGCCTTGATGCCGACATAATGAATGCAAGTGTTAAATTACTTACTGGATGATGGATCTCTTGTCCACTAGTCCCTTTCTAACATTTTAGTCTAGTTTTTATTTGTTGACGAAATTGTCAAAATATTTAGTCTTAGTTTAACCACCTCGGCTTTGCCTCGGTGGTTAAACTCCCTGTCGGTGAAGTATCTCCCGACAATGACCACCTAGCCAGATATTATCCCTTACTTGACATACCTATCCAAATGAAAATCTAAATAAAATAAATATTATTATTTCTTAAAAAGGAAAGGAAATTGGCATTCAATAAGCCAGTGGTTCCCAAACTTTTTCATGTCAAGGACCCCCAAATTGACACTAATTGGCCCGTGGACCCCCATTTGAAGAGATATACCAGGGACCCCCATAAGAGAAGAGTTTTACGGCTCTAGCAGTGATTCTCAACCCGTTTCATTTCAAGGACACCCAGTTTGACATAGATTAGTCTACAGGACCCCATTTAATGGCATTTCTCGGAAATCACAATTTATATTGTGAAATCAATGTTAATTTAACTCTGAGTGTACAAATGCATTACACATTGCATACATGTGTACACTCTCAGAGTTACATACCCATAAGGGTCCATTTGCTTCCAAAATATAATTTAGCTGGGGACCCCCTGGAACTCCCTCAAGGACCCCTGGGCATCCCCGGACCCCACTTTGAGAACCCCTGCAATAAGCAGCACTAATACAGTCATGGCTTAGGGGTTTTCATTCACCCACTCCAGCTGTTACTCAGGCTCGTACACGCAGTTAATAATGAGACACGTCGAACGAACGCAAATCTCTAAATTAACCTCCAATTCCCCTTCTTTGACGGAGATAATAATTGGCCGCACATTACCGGGGCTGAAAAGGCGAGTAGGCCAAGGGGAAGTGTAATTAAAGCACTTAAGGTTTTGAACGCCCTTCGGCGTCTGTGTGTTCAATGCCCGGGCCTCAGATCAAATCAAGAGACACAAACTGAGGAGGGCTCTTCATGGGGATAATTATGGTTGCTGTTGTCACTAAATAATAACTTCACTGGATTCGGTGGAACCCAAACTGTTCTTTTTCCTGAAAAGAAGAGTTTTGGACA
>NC_136806.1:32292337-32399837 GCF_951216825.1 Electrona antarctica
TCGACTCAACTTCGACTTTACTGTCTGACAAGTCGACTTGGAAAAATCTCAAGTCGTTAATGCCCTAGTGTGTGTGTGTGTGTGTGTATAAATATATATATATATATATATATATATATATATATATATATACATACACTTCCCCTTGGAAGGTTATATAATCCCGTTTTATAAGTTTTAAGTCATACAGGGTTTCCATCGGACAGAGTGGGATGGGTGACGCGTTTTGATGATGTCATTGCAAAAACATCCGTCGCACCGGCATGCAAAGGTTTCTGGGAAATTGAGGCCTGATGCATGACAATGGCGGCGGTGCCGTGCAACACGTGCATTCCATCTCCGCTCTGTTGTTGTAATCGCCACTTTGGAATATTCTTTAACACTACCACAAGCGATTACACAGTTTAAAAGTGTATTTTCATGACAAGCAACAATCAAGTTGGCACAGTGGCTCTATAAAGGTTAGTGAAAACTAGGCAGGGAGATCTTGGAACACGATTAAACAGCATTAAAACTGTTAATTACTGGATTAAATTACATTAAAGAAAGACATATTTTTACATTCTGGCACAGGCGGGGGTGGATAATAAAACGGAATCCCACGTTCTTGGCATACATTTGGTTAACCAAAATGAATGAAAGTTTGTAAATGTCAAACCTTGCAGAGAAATGGCACCTGATAATGTATACAGTGAGTATGTTGAACTACTCTTGTCATGGGACACTTATACTTATAGTGCACTTATAGTGCTTTAGAACAAACAAACACTGGAAAAACCAAAAAAACTGGCAAATCGTTTGTAAACCAACGATCTAAAATGAATCCAGTATCTACAGTAAATCTGCTATTTCGCCAGCAGAAATGTCGAGGTTTTGCAGCCAAGGGGGAAATGGAAGAGGGCTGTAAGCCGCAGTGCATGTGCTCGCTGTATCCAGGCCTGGCTTGGCCTGCCCCGAGGGCAGCGGAAACTTGACTCAACGACGTGACTTAAGGATCGCTGCTCCAGGGATTCTCTCTCTCCTGGCTGCTCTTGGCTCACAGCGAGCACACATTTGGTTTAGCTATGAAAACATCCGATGGGAAGAGAAAGAGAGGGGGGGTTGTGGGGGTGGGGGTTGTGGGGGGCGAAACACAATTTAATCTGAACCTTATGCAGACTGGTGTTTTTTCCCCCTTTCCATTTTTTTGTTCCCTCTTATTTGGAGAATGCTTCATATTCGCCAGCAATCTAGAGGGAATTGAGAATAAGAAGGAAGGGGCCCCTGCTACACACAGCCAAGAATGCACATTTGCAAAACATCACACCATCAGGCCCAAGAACTAGGAACGGAGGAAGCCAATCAACACGGCCACAATTTGGTTGGAGGCATAGGAGGGGGGGGGGGGGGGTAGACTACTAGAGCAGTGGTTCTCAAACGTTTTCTTGTCAAGGACCCCCAAATTGACACTTATTAGCCTGCGGAACCCCCATTTGAAAACATATGCGAGGGACCCCCATGAGACAAGCTTTCTACAGCTCTATAGCAGTGATTTTCAACCATTTTAATTTCAACGACCCTCAGTTTGACATGCATTAGGCCTCGGAACCCCATTTAATAGCATTTCTGTTATTTCGGATATCGTAACATCGTGATAATGTTGTCCTTGTTTTAACTATTTTTCTACCAGGTACTTAGCAAATAGGTACGTATATATACATACCACCCTGTATACTCCGTGTATATAGTGGTTGAGCCCAAGAGCAGCTTTTAACATTGATCCGGTTGCTATGCAACGTCTCCGTCACCACCAGCTATGGGACGTTACAACTGCTCTCCATTTACCTCGGTTCAAAGCAGGATTTTCAAACCTCAATAACTCGGAATTTACGAGCGCTGTCCTTGGTGATCATCACCCTTCCAAAGTCCGGATGTCATTTGTGACTTTGATTCGCATCATTCCCAACAAGTAAACGTTTCTGGCGAAAGGTAAACAGTGTGCACTAATGCTAATGATAGCTGATGGTTACAGTGCGTGTGTGCATGGGGCTACAGGGGAGAGGAAACCGATTCTCTTAGTGGATGGCTGGACACAGGCGCTGGCATAGGTTGATTTATATTAATTTGATTACTTTATTTACTTACTTATTGTTACTTATTAATTTACTTATTATATACAATTATATGTGATTATGTCCATATCGTCCAGCCCTAAATTATCATACTTTATATATATAAAAAATAAGTTAAAACATTTAATATTCATTCATGCCACTAGATATAATCTTGCTGAGATTCACCTATTCATTGAGAAATATAAGAAATGTGTACAGGAAGAACGTAATACATAAATCAATCAATTGATGAAGAATGCAATCCTGATGGATGAGTAAGCTAAACGTTCCAAAAGAGGTCTTGAGAAGCAGGATCCCTGACGAGGGCTCCTGCTTGTCAACAACAGCAGTGCATCAGCAGTGCGGCGTGTCAAAAGACTGTCTGCACCCCGACGCAGCATTCCGGATCTCATCATGGAGAGCCAAGAGAGTGCATGTGTGGGCGTGTGTAAGGTGACTAGATCTGTACAGTGTGCACGTGAGGGTGAGTGTGGTGTGCACATGCATAGACATAAAAAAGGTAGACGCTGCCTCTTCCGGCTCTGGGGCACGTGTCAAAATTGACGGCATAATCTTCCCGAGATTCCTTGTGAAGCCGCGTGCGTAACATAAGTCCCGGAAAAGACGCGCCGTGATTGGCCAGTAGTCACTTGAGTGACAGCGAGAGACATGGAGGAGTCGCATGTGTGACGTCACTTGGGCAGCGACGCAGTGTGCCTTAAGCAAATGCCTTCAGCACGTCCACTTGACTTCCTGCCTTCAATGAAGACAGGTCGCTCCAATGAACTGCAGCGGCCAATGAGGCATCTATTTTTTTAATATCTATGTGAAATAGCAAAAACATGTTCTACAAGCTCACGCCACGTTTCGAGCTTGCGGCTCTGCTCCCGTTTTGTGCTTTTGTGTGACGCTATAGTGTGATCACACTGCATGGGCTGTTGGTTATTTGCTACATTTGTCTCAATACGGAGATGAGAGGTTTCCGCCGGACAGCAGCGATACAGTGTTGATTTTGTCAACTAATACCATGACGAAAAATGTTCGTCGACTGCCTTTTTTCACTGACGAAAACTGAATGGAAACTAAATGAAAACTAAGCTATGATGACTAAAACTAAGACTAAATATATTGACAATTTCGTCAACAAATAAAAACTACACTAAAATGTTAGGAAGGGACTAATGGACAAGAGATCCAGTATAAGTCATTTTACACTTGGTTGCATGCTGAAAACGCGTTGCAGAGCGACGCGTTGTGAGCTTGTAGATCGGATATCTGTAAATCTGCTAAGTGTAAAATCAGCCATCAAGGCCTGCCAAAATACATTTTAGTTGACTAAATCAACTGTAGATCTAGTCGACTAAAACTAGACTAACACTAAAACATTCCAGGTGACCAAAAGGTGACTAAAACTAAATGAAAACGATTCAAGAGACTATACGACTAAAACACTAAAATCTAAATTTGCTGTCACAACCGACCCTGCAGCGATGTGTACTTTGAGTCAAGTAGTGGCGTTGAGTGCTTTGTCCAGCGCCGGTGTCGAGGTACGTCCACACTGTCCTCAGATGAATGGTGAAATACTTTTGGCATTACGCCGTTAGAGAAAGGAAAAAAAGACACAACAGGAACGTTTTCATTACTCGCACCGGGCTTCCGGAGTGCTCTCTGCACCTGTATTTACAATAGCCAACATCTGTTCCCCCCCCCCCCAGCTCAAACACTGCAATATGTGCTCTTTAAGTGTGCACAGCCACACACACACACACACACACGCACGCACACGGGCCAAACAGAAAACGTGTAAATGTGCACGCTAACACCCCACCCAAACTAAAAAACATGTGCACGTGCGCTAGTCTAAGACAAACACGCTGATATAGACAGACACCAAACACACACACGCACGCACGCACACGCGCGTGCGCACACAGCTGTCTTTGGGTAAAGGTAAGTGCCAAGGGTTAAAGAGTACGAGGCGAACATTTCCGGATTTTATAAACAGAGGCCCCAAATAAACTTCACATACTGATCCCTGCCATATATTTATGTGACCTGTCCCGAAATTCCTCGAGTGTCTTTAAAAGGACAGGGGAGGACAAGGTCGAGAAAAAAAGTGCTTTATATGGGAACGGCCGACCTTGGCGAGCGCCACGGAGCATTTAGTCACGCCGCAGCTTATCCTACGCCTTCCAAAAAGCGCACGATTTATGTCAAACAATGCGATACTCTGCTCAGTTTCCTGGCATTCCTCCTCAGGCCTGCTGTATACAGCAGGGTCATCTACAGGGTTGTCACCGTTGTCATTCCTCCTCAGGCCTGCTGTATACAGCAGGGTCATCTACAGGGTTGTCACCGTTGTCATTCCTCCTCAGGCCTGCTGTATACAGCAGGGTCATCTACAGGGTTGTCACCGTTGTGACATTCCTCCTCAGGCCTGCTGTATACAGCAGGGTCATCTACAGGGTTGTCACATTTCACTCCACCGATTCATTGTCAGACAAATAATATAGTCGAGACTCGAGAGTGATGATTTAATTGTGTTTTTGGCATTGAGCATTGCGACATATTATGAATTTAAAAAAACTAATCTGTGTGCCTTATAGGCTTTGTAAACAAAAATGCACAGGACATATTGATTGATTGATTGAAAAATGTATTAACAGTTTGCAGAATTACAGTACATTTCAAGCACAAACTCAATACAAAGGCTGTTAACTGTGAGTGGACGACCCAATTAAGCATTACACTTGTTTCCAATAGGGTCCACCATGTTCAAATCATCAAAAACATTTAGAGACGTACAAATAGACACTTCTATATAGACAAAGGACAGAACAGGAATTCATCATAAAGGAGGTAAAAAGGGAAAGGAAACATATACAGTGAGGGAAAAAAAGGGGTGGGCGGTGGGGGGGATTCACGTTCAGCTCTGTTAATTTGTTTGTTTTCCTTGGAGGAGCTGCGTTGGGTCCCCAAGTCGGCTCCGTGGCCGTACCTTGAGTTGGCTGTGTGGCCGTGACCGTCTCTTGTGTTGTCCTTGTGTTGGGTCCCCAAGTCGGCTCCGTGGCCGTACCTTGAGTTGGCTGTGTGGCCGCGACCGTCTCTTGTGTTGTCCTTGCGTCCGTGTTTGAGGGATTCCGATTTTACAGGGGCCAGTTTCGAATTGCAGCCGTCCGTAGGTGCCCTTTGAGAGCGGTTTTGAAGGAGTCAAGGGATTCGCATGTCTTAATGACTGTTGGTAGGGCGTTCCACATTTTGGCATAGGAGCGTACATACTGTATGTCACCTTCTTAAACTAAACAGCCTAAATCATGAGCCTGCTCAGGGACTACAGATTAAAATGCGCTTCTGGCTAACTCTGGCCAATTTACGTGGATTTGAAATAGAACATGTTGGTTAGTGTGGATTGTCCCTGTTAATATTATATTTATTTATTTATTTATTTATTTTTTGCCTAAGGCAACTCCTCATGACACTGGCCACCACGGCAAAGTCCTAATTGAAAATGATCATACTGATCCCGCACCTTTTATTAAGAGGAGTGTGACTTAGGCCAAAATAATAATGTGACTTAGGTCAAAATAATAATGTGACTTAGGCCAGAATAAGAATGCGACTTAGGCCAAAATAATAATGTGACTTAGGCCAAAATAATAATGTGATTTAGGCCAAAATAATAATGTGACTTAGGCCAAAATAAGAATGCGACTTAGGCCAAAATAATAATGTGACTTAGGCCAAAATAAGAATGCGACTTAGGCCAAAATAATAATGTGACTTAGGCCAAAATAATAATGTGACTTAGGCCAAAATAATAATGTGACTTAGGCCAAAATAATAATGTGACTCAGGCCAAAATAATAATGTGACTTAGGCCAAAATAATAATGTGACGTAGGCCAAAATAATAATGTGACTTAGGCCAAAATAAGACTGTGACTTAGGCCAAAATAAGACTGTGACTTAGGCCAAAATAAGAATGTGACTTAGGCCAAAATAAGACTGTGACTTAGGCCAATATAAGAATGTGACTTAGGCCAAAATAAGACTGTGACTTAGGCCAATATAAGAATGTGACTTAGGCCAAAATAAGACTGACTTAGGCCAATATAAGAATGTGACTTAGGCCAAAATAAGAATGTGACTTAGGCCAAAATAAGAATGTGACTTAGGCCAAAATAAGAATGTGACTTAGGCCAAAACTGGCAATTGTTTGGCCTAAGTCAATGGTTGCTGAAAATAGCAGATCGTAGTCGTAGTCGTAGTAGTAGACGGCATCAAGGTCAGTCAAAATACATTTTAGTCAACTAAATCAACTGTAGATATAGTCGACTAAAATCTAAACAATACTAACACTAAAACATCCCAGGTGACTAACCTATAACCCTAACCGCAAGCACGGGAGCAGCGCAAGTTCTAAAAATCAAGTACATCTCAAGTAGTTCTCATACTTTCAAGGTTTTTTCAAAAAAATGTTCCAAATAGCAGATGTACAAGCTCCCATGGCGGCACAAATGGTCCTCGAGTGAGCTCGTAGATCTGCTATTTTTGTAATAGCCAACACTAAAATCAACAAAATACTACAGGTGCTTTCACCTTTTTAATGGGCCAACATTGTTGTGGAGCGCAAGTTGTTTTTTTCTCTACCAGTTTACCATAATGAGCATTAGTGAGGACCAATTATAATGACGACAGGTTGATATGCGACAGGTGTCCTTTAAGCATCTGCCCTAAAGTGCAGTATGGGGGAAAAGATGTTTTTAAAAGTGTTTCAACTGGTCAGCCAAATGCGATATCGGCAAATAAGTGTTGTTCTTGAGGTAATTGTTTATCCACCCAAAATCATGAAGACTAATTTGACCTTTGGCGTACACAAATAAGTCGGTGTGTCCAAAAAACCGTTGTTACTGCACTTTGGCTGTACATAAAGTGCATGACAGTACTTAGTTACTTTCCACCGCAGCTCTAGAGGCTTTTATAACAGGACAGTCAATGTGCGCAATATGTGCGTTTATTATTCCTCATAATCTATATTACGAGGCACTTCCTTTTTTCCAGTGGGCTTCCCCTGTTTAGACTCAAGTCTTGTAAACAGTGTGTCCGGATGTGGCACAAACTGAACAAGCACGCGCAAACATGTGCACTCACTCACTCATGCACATTTTTGCATGTGTATACACACACGTCCGCTTTTGCTCACATGCTCATGCTTGCTCTCTCGCACGCACACACACGCACGCACGCATGCACTCAACACAAACACACACACAACCACACGCACGCCAATTTACGCTGTTTAGGCGGAGGAAATGAGTCATCTGCCAGCGCTGGGATCATTTGCCCGACAGAAGGACAGCATCTGGGAGAAACACATGACACTGCATGACAGATTCCAAGCTTAAACTACAGGAATCCTCCATTTAAAAGCGCTCTCGTAATTGGAGAAATGTAATAGTCCAGCAGCCGACAGGCTTCTTTTGTTTAAAGTGGGACATTTGGCAATAGTCTTTTTTATTGGCCTAACATATTGTCTATATACATACATTCATGAATCCACTTGCTGACCGGCTGTCGGTATTGAGCAATTTGTTTTATAATGGTTTATATGTGATCCTACCTATCAAAATCGACCGGCAGAAGCCAAACGCATACCTCTGCTGTGACCAGGTTGCTAGGCAGGTTGCTATGTCCCTCCAAGCACAAGGCAAAATGTGCGCGCACGCCATTGGAATCCACTAATTATGATTAATTATGATAATTAAAATACTCCTAAATCTGTCTTTTTGTCAAATCCGTCCGGCGTTTAGATGAGAATAGTGATTTTTGATCCCATTGTGGCCGACATATTACCGTTTCTGGCGAAAGATAAACAACATCGCCAGCTGCTAGACTACAATGTGCTTTCGGTTTCGTCTCTGGCTCATATACTGTTGATGTGAAGCATGGTGCCGAGGTACTTAATAACCACTAGAGGGGGCAGCTCTCAAAGTGTTAACATCCTATATGTATGCATGTCAAACTAGGGGGGTTTCATGATTCTGAATACATTCCAAGCATTCGTTTTGCACAAAAAAACACTTCTTGGGCTAAAAACCAAATGTGCCCAAAATGTGCTGACCTCATTACATTTCATCATTAATGTATATAGACAATATTTTAGGACAAAAAAAAAAACTATATACCAAATTTCCCACCCCACAAGCCCAGCTGCCGGACTAATAATAACACACACACACACACACACACACACACACACACACACACACACACACACACACACACACACACACACACACACACACACACACACACACACACACACACACACACACACACACACACACACACACACACACATTATGGGTCTGTAACTCAGAGTGTACAAATGGAACACACACACATTATGGGTCTGTAACTCAGAGTGTACAACACTCTCACTCTCAGAGTTAAATTAAGTTTGATTTTACTTACAATATATATTCGGGTCCCAGATAGAAATGTCATTAAATTGGGGGCCGTAGCCTAATTCAGGTCAAACCGGGGGCCCTAGAGGCATACAAATCTTCTCTAAATGGGGGTCTTTGGCATATATTTCCAAATGGTGGGTCCGCAGGCCAATGAGTATCATTTTGGGGTGCTTGACATGAAAAGGGTTGGGAGCCACTGGTGGAGAAGTAAAAGTACCTCAAAATTGTATTGAAGTGCAATAGTTGAGCACATCTACTTAGTTATTGTACACCACTGCCAAAGAGATGCGGAAACAATGGATTTCCTGTGAAGAAACATCATCAGTCTGCTCTCTCTGCTGTTCCAAGAACACTATTGATCCCAACAGGAAATACACACTGATGATATTATCTTCTTCAAGTTACTCATTCACATCGGGGGCACAGTTAGTAGTGCTGTCGCCTCACGGCTAGATGGTCCTGGGTTCGATTCCCACTGGGGACGCTGTGGGCTTCCTCATGCATAGAAGGAAGCATGAGGTCAGTCCGGTGACCCCCCCCCCCCCCCCCCAGGTTGGCAGTGGTGGAAATGTAGCGCCCAGTATAACATTAGACAATTGACACTGGGTGAAAAAAATGAGTTACCTGTCTTTACTGGGGGATTTAGCAGTGGTACTTACAATATTTGCTTAACCCATTAAAACCTGGAAAGCTTCTGTGTCATTTTAGATTTTTGTGTTGGCCATTAACCCATTTTGGGCGGGAACCCCTTTTGGTGTTAGCATTATGTTATGCTTTAGCTATTGAAAAATAGCAGATCTACAAGCTCATAGCACGCCACCGAGTGGTGCGCTACGAGCTTGTCGGTCTGCTATTTTTGAAAAATCGAAGAACGACTGACATAGAAATATAACTTTTTCAGAAAACTGTCAGGATGTAGAAGACATTTTTAGAATCTGATCTCAGGTCAAAATGGGTAAGTAAAAGTATCAATAATGCAATATATAAATACTCTGTTACAAGTAAAAGTCCGTAATCTAAAATGTACTTGAGTAAAAGTACAAAAGCATTGGCATCCAAATGTACTTAAAGTACCAAAAGTAAAAGTACTGATATGCAGAATGTCCCTTTTCAAGTTGTCAACTAACAATCTTTTGAAAATAGCAGGTCTACAAGCTCACAATGTGTCACACCATGACACATTGTGAGCTTGTAGATCAGCTGTTTTCAAATGACCAAAATGAAGTGGTCAATGTACGTTTCGTAATAATAATCAAAAACAACTAGTAACTAAAGATTTCAAATAATTGTAGTGGAGTAAAAGTACAATATTTGCCTCCGAGATGTAGTGGAGTAAAAGGAAAAGTATTGGACATTGGAAATACTCAAGTAAAGTACAAATACCTCAAAATTGTACTCAAGTACAGTACTTAGTCACTTTCCACTGGGCTTTTTCATTTCAGATCAGTCAAATGCCAGCTTCTCCGGCAATACATAATTTGCCCACTAGAGTTCACTACTGAGAGTAACCAAAATCTCCAAGGAAGGTACATAACTATAACTAAAAAACATCGCATGGATGCACCTGGGACGTTAGCCTGGTTAATAAACCAGACCGAATCAGCTGTTGGCAAAAAAAAGTTGCCTACCAGCGGATTACGGTCTGGCGAGGCTCAGTAGCACGCCTCTTTCCTACAGCAGAAAACAGGTCGGACCAATCGGGACACGGTATCCAAGTGGAGCCAGCCCAGACTGATATACCGCGACAGTGTTGTGTGATATTAGTCTGGCTTATTAGCCAGGCTACTGGGACGTATCCTCGGTGATGTATCCTGAAGTCAACGGGGTTTCGGGTCTTCCAACATCATACCCCTCACTCAGGCGACCCAGCTGGGGTGATCAAGTCCCGACTTACGTCCCAGTAGCTACCCTCAATCAGTCCCACTAGGGCAAAACCAGGGCCACACAATCCGTTGGAACTACTCCAGAACTACTCTGTCAGGGCTGGGAGGTACACTTCTGGCGTATGGAGGGACTAGGCTCTGTGGGTTGTCTCCTGTCCGGGCCCCTCCTACGTCTCACCAGGTCCACTCCTGCTCTCACCAGGCCCAGGACCTGTGCATTGCACCAGAGTCCCAGCACCAGACAGTTCATTCAGGAGTGGTGGGCGCTAACCCATACTGCTCACCCGGTTGCCGTCTACATTCCGGCTGTCACCCGTCTCTCCGGTGGTCACCAGACTATACCTGGTTGTCACATAGTCTATTTCTATGAGTCGCTATAAATAGAAGAACTATAACTAAAAAACATTGCATGGATGCACCTGGGACGTATCCTCAGTGATGTATCCTGACGTACAAAGTACACTCAAGAGCTTCCGGGGGGCCCGGGGGGGCCCTGGAACAACCATATTGGTCCGTGGCATAATACAGATTATTTTGGGGGTCCATAACCACGGATATGATTAAAGCAAAATACTGTATTTTCTTCTTTTGTTTTCCTTCAGAAAACGGTTCTAGAAAAGAGTATTTGCCGAATTGGCCCGAGGTCTAAGTAACTCCGCCATCAACACGTTAACTAAACCTCTGCACAAGTCTGTCTGGAACAAACACAAAACCCCCCTACTGTACAGTACAATAAAGTACAGTACACAGACACACCGTCACACATGGCAGCTTGGTTTGGTCATCCGGGCGCTTTGGCTAGAATAGCCTTGGACAGCTGCGCTTTTTAGTCTGTGTAAGCAAGAGTCTACTGTCCAGGATGTGTGTGTGTGTGTGCGTGCGCGCGCGTGTGTGCGTGCGTGCGTGCGTGCGTGCGTGCGTGCGTGCGTGCGTGCGTGTGTGTGCATTCATGGCTTGCACGTTATGTGTGTGCTGGCGGGAGATCCAGACAGCTGTGTGAAGGTCTGGCATCACATGTGCGTGACCCCAGCATGGCCCAGCCACCAACCACCTCCATCTTTATTTTTAAAGGAAGGAGTGTGTCACAGATTACTTCCCTCCCCCCCCCACCCCCCAAACGGGTCATTGTTACCTGAGCAGGACAAGGAAACAACTGGGGTTCCTACTTGAGAATGAGATGGCATTTATTTTGTTCCTTTTATTTTAATGAGGAAAAAACAGATTTTTTACATCGTGGGCACATTGTGTGTTTCGTACATCCGTGTACCGCCAAAAACACAAACAACTGGGAACACGCACGCGCACGCATGCACGCACGCACGCACACAGTGTGGCACGGGGACCACCACAGGTCCTTCAGGAGGTTCCAGGTGGTCCACACAGACTCCCAGTGTTGGGCAGTAACAAGTTACTAGTTACATATTACTTTTTCCAGTAACGAGTAGTATAACAAATTACTCTGCAGAAATAGTAATATAATAACTATTTACTCCGCCAAAACACGCTTTGTTACTCCTTACTTTCACTTACAAATGAGCGTCATTTGTTTTTGTTCATTCGTTCAGTTATGCACTCATAGTAGATGGCTGTTGCATGGCATGCAAAATAGAACAGATCTACAAGCTATCAACGGGTAAAAACAGAGTTTTGTTAGCCTGCACAGCCTGCGCACAGTTATGACGTAGTGTATGTGTCTACCGTCTATGCGACCGGCACATCTATGAATCACACTCGCAGACAGTCGCTTCACTTCCGTTGTAAACGTTGTGTGTGCAAAAAAACACTTTGTCGACCCTATAAACGTGTTGAAGCATGGCTTAAAGACGCACGAGAAACACAGAGAGAGAGTGTGTGTGTGTGTGTGTGTGTGTGTGTGTGTGTGTGTGTGTGTGTGTGTGTGTCACTGCTCAACAGTGCCATCCAGTGCTAATTGGCGTGGTACTGGTCCGTGCTGATCCGTGCTCATACACACAGACAGACATAGGAGTGGCTGGCACCACGCACAAAAAGGAAAAGAAGTTTAGGAATAAGCAGTAAACCGAAAATAGGGCCCATACAGTACAGTATAGGGACGGTATTGGCGGTGGTCAATGTACTTAATATATGTATGTTTATATTAAAATAGGGCCCATATAGTACAGTATAGGGATGGTATTGGCGGTGGTCAATGTACTTAATATATGTATGTTTATATTAAAATAGGGCCCATATAGTACAGTATAGGGATGGTATTGGCGGTGGTCAATGTACTTAATATATGTATGTTTATATTAAAATAGGGCCCATACAGTACAGTATAGGGATGGTATTGGCGGTGGTCAATGTACTTAATATATGTATGTTTATATTATACTGATGATAGGTTCCCGGTTTACCACTGAGCCTCGATTACCATCTCTATGCATTTGACGTATTACCTCGTGTTGACCTTGCTCACTGCAAATCGCTATCCGGAGCGTCTGCTAAATGCCTAAAATTGTAAATTGGGAATTGGAACCATACCTCCTTACCTCCTCCCGATCACCCCCGGAGTGGTTTATTTAAACTCTGACACAGACGGACCGTCGGGAGTTAAAACAACACGGCCGGAGTTCTGCCGCGTATGAAAACGCAGGCGCCGGTATATTTGAGGCCGCTTCACGACGGCCCTACGTGGAAAGGAAAACTGTAACACGCTCTGACGCCTTGCGATGTTATTCCAACCATCTCCTTGTCGAGCATCCTACTGTACGTACGGTACGGTGCGCGCTGTGTGAACCCCGCGGTTCCATTTCAGCATTTATTTGGGCAGGATTTTCTAACCGCACACTGTGAAAATAACACGGCGCACATACTGTTGGCATAAGAGAGCTGAAACAGGGGAGGACTAACATAAAGAAAGAGACAGAGAGAGAGAGAGAGAGAATCTAATCTACTAGACGGGTCATTTTTCCCTTCGGCGTACTTGTGTGGACAGACGGGTGTGTTTGTCTGTGAGCTTTGGGATTTGCAGATGTTGCGGTTTGAGGGACATGGTAATGCAAGTTAAAAGTTAGTTATAGTAGTTCATTAGAACGCATCTGTGTCACCTTAGCTTTAATCCGTGAAATAGGGTCAATATAAGTAAAATAATATAGCCTTTCTCTGAGTATCTTTTTATATTTTTTTCAAAAAAAGAATACCAACACCCTCAACCTCCCACCCCTCACTGGTGCAAAATCGGGTAGGAAAAACGGGGGACGCCATTGAAACTTGTTTTTTTTAATCGTCGGTGTCCGCTGCTTCCCCCAGGGGAAAGAGACTGAGAGAGAGAGGGAAGAGAGGTTTCTCTGAAAACATTGGCAGTCACGTCTGGCCCTTCTCTGCGGACAGTAAATCACGTTCTTCGGGCAGAGTGCTTCCGCAGCGCGGTAGACCCTCCCCCCCCCCCCGATCTGCCGCTCAGCTCAGCTGGTAATGCAATACGCCACGTACCTCTCGGACCCCGGGACCACCCAGGAGGCACGCGGCGGAGGTCACACAGACGTGCACACATGGTTGCAGGCAAACACACATATCCACACGTTAACAGAAAAACTATTGTGCATGTGACACACACACACACACACACACACACACACACACACACACACACACACACACACACACACACACACACACACACACACACACACACACACACACACACACACACACACACACACACACACACACACACACACACACACACAGGATGTGCTTACTATTGTGGTGGATTGGGTTGTAATGTCAGGGGAGAGGAATTTCACAACAAGTGGTGGTTTTGGTGGTTGTTTCCATCAATGGGATTAAAATGCCAGTGAAAATCCTCCACTTCCTCTCAGGAACCGAACGCATGTCAATGAAAAGGTGCCCCGCTGTGGCTAAAAGCTTCACAAAAGGCCGATATCTTACGAGCGGATCACAATAACGTTGCAAATAAAAATAAAGGGTAGTTTGCGGGTAGAGCGAAATGCTGAGAAAACCCCAGTTAGAAAGTTGTGGTCTGCACCAACTATGACTCATACGATTGTTTGGAGGAGTTGTGGGATCCACATTATTGGTTTTATTGCTTACTGCCTATAACCCTATATTATTGCCTACTGCAGGGTAACCGATTACCCTGGCCCATCTCCCCAGGTTCACTACGCATTTTCCTCACAACAACAGACGTAAAACATGTCATTGTTTTAACCATATTGTTGCGTTTTTTTTTACTAAATCCATGTCCTGCTTTGATCATACTACATCACAACAAAGCATCAAAAAGTAGCAGATAAACAAGCTCGAAACGGTTCGTTTTTGAGTTCGTCAATCTTCGTCAGACTCCATCCTGATTGGCTAAGATTGGCTTCCAAAGTTCGCAGGAGTGCTTAGTTTCAAACAAAATGCTGCAAATCATTAACACATCGTGTGATTTCCGTGAAATTGTGCACGCACATTCCCACTAGGCCGAGGAAGAAATGCCACATGAACATTTTCAAGCCTCATGGTGGCGCTATAACTGGCCGAAAGGTGTTTTTACCTCTAACTGCACGGATCTGTGGATAACTTTGTATGCCAACTCCCTAGAGGCCAAGGAAAAACCTTTGCCTGGAATTTATCACATCTGCTCTTTATAGCGCCACCAGGAGGCCGACATATGTAAAACACATTTTCTAATATTACTCCTTCAGATTTTATCCACATTTCCCGCAAATCTGTACACATGCTCTCCATAGTCATGTGATCAAGACGGGTTTGTTTGATTTCTCATAATCCACCCTCATTGGCTACGATTGGCTTCTAAACTTTTCAGGAGTAGCCCGCTTTGTACCCGTTTTGTACAAATCGCCATGCATGCATATTCCCACTAGGCTTTGGAAGAAATGCCACTTGACAGTTTTCAAATCAGCCTCATGGTGGCGCTACAACAGGCCAAGCCGCGTCGTTTATATTGCTCCTAAACATTTTGCCAAACATCACACACACACTCCTATCCTCCTGGTGGAGACCTGTGCCCAGAAGGGCACTTTTTCTAGTTTATCTGTGGAACCGAGTCAAACTGGAATTTCTGTCAGTCCTTTGCCCTACATGTAAAGTGTCTTGAGAACTTTGACCCGTGTGTGCTACTCGCCTGCCTCCTTGCAGACGCCGGCGAGGTCGGCTCCCACGTAGCCGTGGGCGGAGTCGGCCAGCGTGGCCAGCTGCTCCGGCGAGGCGCTGCATGGTACCGAGAGCAGCAGCTTCTGGAGGATGTCCGCCCGCTCCGACGCACTGGGGACCCCCACCTGGAACACGAACACACACACACACACACACACACACCATCAACAACATCGTCTAATGCACTGGTTCACAAAGCCCGCAAGACCCCCAATTGGCTCTAGCAGTGATTCTCAACCCATTTAATTTCATGGACCCCCAGTTTGACATGCATTAGTCTACGGGGCCCCATTTAATGGCATCATTTCCACAATTTATATCATAAAATCAATGTTATTTTAACTCTTGAGAGTGTACAAATGGTTCCATTCGTACACTCTCAGAGTTACAGACCCATAAGGGTCCTTTGGTTCAACTATCATAATAGAACTCCCTCAATAGGGGTCCCCGGACCCCACTTTGGGAACCACTGCTCTAATGCAGAACCACTTGACTAGAGGAGTACAGAAACACACATGATGATGTAATGCACACATGCGGACATCTGCCTTTGGTTTCAATGTGGTAAAATTAAAAATAGTCAGGATTTAATACATGGCGAAACACCACAGGACAATGTTCCAAGCAGAAGTACATTATTGCAGTAAACATTTATTGCACATTTCCACAGAGAGAGTGAGAGAGATGCTGACTTTCATACTGACATTCACGTCAGGCCTGTGGCCAAGGCGTTGCAGAATAGTTTGTCTAAACCAGCAGTTTTATCCCCTTCAGGACGAGAACGAGATCTACAAGCTCGTAGCCTGGCACTCGGTGCTGCGCTACGACCTTGTAGATCTGCTATTTTTAAAAAATTGTGAAAATGTGCATCAAATCTTTGAATATAATTATATTCTTTCAGAGAGTTAACTCAAATCTTTGCTTGTGAGGGGCTCCCTGAAACAACATATTTTCAGATGGGGGTCCACGGCCAAATACAGATAATTCAGGGGGTCCTTGACATGAAAAAGGTTGACATAGAAACATTTTGTTTAAGAATCGGCCTCAGGTCTTAATGGGTTAAAGCCGGCATGCCAATGCATTTGAATGCAAACCCGTATTCACTGAAAGAATTGCAATTGTGGGTCGGCTATTTTTGAAAATGTTAGAATAAATAATGAATAATAAAAAATAATAATTTAGGGTTTCCATAGTAAATATGACCTAGGGTCGCAATAAACAACTGATGTTCATGGCAGACTATTTGGGAAAAACTGGACTAAACAATCCTGACACCAACTGGGATGTGGAATTGCCCTGACCCTGAATGATTTCCGCGTTCCTGTGGGTCTGGAACTTCCGGGGACCTACGGGTACCCCTCACACAGAATTGAACCACTCACTTCACACGGGTGTGAACAGTGGTTCTTACAAAAATAAGAAAATAAAAAGCAGATATACATACATGTGCCATGTGCTACTTTGGGAAGAAAGTGTACAAAACGTTTTCAGATTGTGGTCCATTTTGAGAACCACTGATTTTGAAGGCATTTGTAGAGGCCTCAGCTCTCAATAGGTTAACACTGCGTTGTATTTGACGTGACATGGCCCAGGCCTACCTCCAGCTCCTTGTCGAAGCGCCCAGGCCGGCGGAGGGCAGGGTCCAGAGCGTGGGGTCGGTTTGTAGCCCCCAGCACCAACACTTGTCCCGCGTGCCCTTCCTGGAATAAAGACAAGTACAGTCAGAATCACTGAGGTCCAACTAGTTATTTTAACTTTAACCACTTTAGACCCGAGACTAGATTCTAAAAATGTCTTGTAAATCATGACAGTTTTCTGAAAAACCTATGTTTCTCTGCCAGTGGTGATCAAACCCTTTCATGTCAAGGACCCCCAGAATTAAATGTAAGTGGCCACCGACCCCCATCTGAAAATATGTTGTTCCAGGGACCCCCCAGAAGAAAAAATAGCAGATCTACAAGCTTGTAGATGAGCTTGTAGATCTGCTATTTTTCAACAGATAAAGAATAACATAATGCTTAAACATTCCCATCCTGAATGGGTTAACCACTTTAACTTGAACCCTAGCATCCCTATTCTGGTCATGTCATGGATAAAGCTTTTTGTGACGATGGGTGGACACTCAAATTGCAGATCTTTGTACACAAGCTCACAACACGTCGTAGTTAAGACGGGTTGGCAGCCTCCTTTCCTCCCTCCTTAGTCACTATCAGAAGAGTCGGACACGGTGAAGGAGGCATGTGAGTGGGAATGGGATTTGATCTCAGGCCAACTGGGAGGTAAAATGGTATACAGTGCATTTATATTTAGCGCGTATACTATCCACCTGACGGAGACGAAAATAGGTATCGTTTCAGATTGAAGTAGTATATATATATGGATGAGAACGAACGACACTTTTCTGAGAACAACATCAACTAAGAGACGAATTCAAAACGAAACCTTAAATTGTCTTGCAGATAATATTCGACCCAGATTATTATGGAGCTATAGTATACGCCTCAGTATCTTGTCTCTCTCATGGTGGTCTGCCTTCAGGGGGAGAGAAATGCTGGCTTATTTTCCACCCGTCTCCAATACCATGGGGATGCGAGAGAGGTGCACATTTCCAGTTCAAGCAGGAATTCCGAGGACACAGGAAGTGTGTCCCCCCCACTCCTCCCCCCTCCCTCCACATTCTGCAGTGGCCAATCAGCACTGCTGACCTCAGCTGAAACAGGCCCAGGGGAGACTGAAACAGTTAAACTGTTTAATTTAAATCGTAAATGTATTTTCTTTTAATCGATATAAACTATTTTTTATATTTTTGAGGGGCGGTATTACAAGCACTCCTATGCCCAGCTTTGTGTGTTTGTGTGTACCCCATAGCCATGATTTGATTGGCTGAGCACCCCATAGTGATGATTTGATTGGCCGAGCTAAGTACGTATTGAGGACAAAAGACGGAAAATAGTGATTGCATGTGGTTCAGACGAATTGATGAAAATCACACCTGTGTGAAGTGAGGGGCGATCTTATCGTACACCAGCATAGATCATCTCATTCCGGCCAATCACAATTCAATGTTTGTGTTACGCAATGTTTGTGTTTACACGAACACTCAAAATTGTCCATTCGTTGTCAATGGGATTCAATGTTTGTGTTAGGACAAAGTTTGTGTTAGCATATAGGAGCCCCTAAAAAATCACACATGTGTGAAGTGAGGGGCGCTCTTATCATTATACATCATCATACATCTCATGCACAACTGCATTTCTGTGATTGGTTAGCCGATTTGCTCGTCTACATATGGCGTAAAGTTTCCCTTCATTGTCAATGGCATTTAATTTGTGTTGCCACAAAGTTACGTCATATTTGGCAGACATTTGACCTAATTTCTCCTTGCATTGTCAATGGTAAATATTGGGGCTAGCGCCCCTCAAAAAAAACAAAAGAAAAGGGGCTAGCGCCCCTCAAAAAAAACTAAAGAAAAAAAACAATCACGTTGAAATTAATGGATGGTTGCAGGCCCTAGAGTAGAGTGAAAGACGCGTACAGACTGCATGTCGTCCTCCTCATCCTCTGCCTTTGGCTTTCCATTCTATGTTTTGATTAAAGAGATGGAGATGTGCTCTGCTGATAAAGTGATGCCGAATTGGCAGGTCACGGTAACCCGCCGTGATCTGCTTCCCAGGCTTCTTTAAGGAAAGGGAGGGGGGGGGGGGGGGGGGGGGGGGGGGTGTTGCAGGGCAATCTGGGCTGACCCCAGCTCTCTTTTTCTCATCATCAGGCTGAGTGGTGTACTGTACAGAACAGACAGACAGACGACACCCCAGAGACAGACAAGACGAGGCTGGGAGCGTCTGAAGGCCGTCCAACGTGCGGCGAGATGGTTTCTGCATGACTCTATCTGCCTTTCCAATGAGGAAATATATATTCTAAAAGGAGGGAAACAAAACTGCTGCGTGGGGGGGGGGGGCGTATTCCACATTCAATGAAAAAACCACATGCATATGTGGATCAGATAGTCAATAAAGGTTCAGCCAAAGGTAGCTCCGGATCCCTCGAGATGCTCGAAGGCTCGTGTCAGAAAATGAGGCCGCGCTTTGGATGTGAATATACGCTACGGAGCTATGAGCGAGCAGGGAGAACATCTGATCTGACTTCCAACCGCAGAAGAGCGAGCCAATATAGAGACTTCTCACGTCGGCCATTTTGATGGATGACAACAGGAACCACTTAACACTTATGATGCTGCCAGAGTTTGTCAAAATAAAGGAGCTAAGAGTGCCAAGCAGATGAGGCAGATTTTACTCTGAAAAGCCCCGCCTTCCATTTCCCCGCAAAAGCGGGAGGTATAATGGTCCATCACTACCTCGCGCTGTCTGCTGTCAAGTCTCATCTCTCATTAGAAGCGTTTATATTCCAAACGAGACGCTTGGATAAGTCAGAAATGAGGACAGAACATCGCCGTTCTGATCAAAACCATGGACAGAGAAAATAGGACAGCTTTGCCCGTAAACAAGGAAGTGAACGGCTGCGCGCGGCGCATGCGCAAAACGTCCAGGAGCGCTGAACAAGGCGTTGCCTAGCAACGGGGAGCTGTCAAAAAATGGATTACAGCGATCCCGTTTTATATCATTGAAAAGGACAAAAAGCACCCCACGGTTTTAAAAAAATATATTTTTTGCTTTTACTCACGTTAGACTACATACGGATCCGACATGCACGCGCGCTTAGTACTCCTTTTTCTGTTCAAAAAAGACAAAATCCCGGTGTTTGGGAGGTCATAATTCCATTCCTAACATCGCACGGACCAAAACAACTCCATCACGGGTCCACCGCAGCCCTAGAGTGAAGGCACACTGTAGTGTGGTGGAGGGCTACACTTCCTGGTTGCCCACAAGGACTGTCTAAAGAGGACGAGACGCGAAGACCGTACGGGCGACGCCATGTTGCTCACATGGTGCTCCATGGAAGGAAAGAAACATGCGCAGTTGAGACCAGGAAGTTAGACATGACAAATCATAGATATGGCACAAATGGCCCAGCAGATGGCGTGATGCCAATGAAAGGAGAGATTCTTGTACATATGTCACGTCCGACCAACATTACTGTCTGTGTGATGATCCATGCTGGGACTTACCATTTGCAAACGTTAATCTAAAAGGTAAAATGCAATGACGTGACATGATATGTACAAGCATCTCTCCTGTCAGTGGCATCACGCCATCTGCTGGGCCATTTGTGCCATATCTATGATTTGTCATGTCCAACTTCCTGGTCTCAACTGCGCATGTTTCTTTCCTTCCATGGAGCACCATGTGAGCAACATGGCGTCGCCCGTACGGTCTTCGCGTCTCGTCCTCTTTAGACAGTCCTTGGTTGCCCATGATCTCTTCTTCTACTTTGGTATTTTGCGCATTTGACTCGCACTGGCCTCACGATCCCGCCTAGTAACGGGAGGGAATGTGTTAACTCCACGCTGACTGGCGTTGAGAAACGCCTATATCAGTGGTTTTCAACACTTTTCATAACAAGGCCAATTATTTATTCGGCATTTGAGCCACGGAACCACCACTTGATGAAATTTAGAATCGCACAATTCCATGCTGTGTTGAACTTGAGATATAACAGGCAAACGTTGCTCAAAATAAATATATTCTACATTCCCTCTCTGAAATGCGTAGACTTCTTGTAAATTAAGTAATGCAGTTGTTTAACAATATGGAATAATAAGAGTGTAAAATGAAACCAAATGGACCCGGGTTTCATTTTACGCTCTCAAGAGTTAAAGATCTATAAGAGTCAATTTGGTTACCAACTCTCCTTCATTTAGCTGGGGACCACCTGGAGGCTGGAACCCCCTCAAGGACCACTGGTTGAAAACCACTGGCCTATATGAAGAAGAAGAAAACATGACGGCAGCATCATCAGTGCTACTTACCGCGCCCATCCCGTCCATTAGAGTGAGGAGGGAGGCCACCACCCGTTTCTCCACCTCATTCTGTGCTCCCTCTCGTTTGGGACACAGGGCATCCAGCTCGTCAATGAAGATGATGGCAGGACGCCTATCAAAGGTCAACAAGTTCATCCAATTAGTTGATTAAATTGATATATTGAATGATACAATAAAATAATAGATTTAGTGGGGGGGCATTATAGACGGAAATCGTCCTAAATACAGAATACTATAGCTGATCTACAAGCTCACACTGTGTCGCATAGCGATGCGTTCTGAGATTGTACATCATCTTAAATGTACAGTCCAACACAAGCACATGTTCGGATGTGTACTAGCCTTGGCATAGGCCCATATTTTTTTTTCCCTGTTTAAAATATACATTGTGTATGTGCTCTGTGCACAATTTCTTGCGCCCGGTAACTGTGTACCATTGTTGGAGATTTGTTGTATACTTTTTATAGGTTTCCTGAGGTATGTCATGGATGTATTATTTGGCTGTTGTGTAATTTGACATGTACGATGTAGCATTGAAGTGTAATTTTGTTTCTGCCTCTTGGCCAGTTCCCACTTGCAAAAGAGACTCAGTCTCAATTTGTTTTTACCGTTTAAATAAAGGTTAAATACAAAAAAGAAATAAAAAAAACATTGACAATGAATCTTTGCTAAGTTTAAAGTAGGGCTTATCAGATAAATTGTTTTAGTAGATTATAAGAACATCCATTCAAATGTCAGGGGCAGAGCTTGCATTATATTGGGCTAGTATGAAGTGAAGGCAGCAGTGGGATTATAGTGCACCATATACCAACAATAAAACACAGAAAACTAGCAACATTAATGACAAAGATTACCTTTGAGATGCATCACTGAATATCTGTCTCAGCCTTGCTTCAGTTTCACCGTAGAATCTAAAAAGATATGTAGAACATCCAGATTCCATTCACTTACCAAAAAAAAAAGAAAAAACATCTTGAATAATGTTGCATTTAACGCAAATCTTCTCTTCTGGGGGTACTCGGCCAAAACATATAAATTTGGGGGAAATGGGTCTTATGGGTCTGTAACTCCAAGAGTGTAAAATGGGTTATCTAACTTATCTCTGGAACCCATGTTTAGTGTTTAGTGTACAGGTGGAACCAAATGAACCCATTACGGGTTAATTTGGTTCAATCTGTACACTCACAGAGTTACAGACCCGTAAGGGTTCATTTGGACCCCTGGTGGTCCCTGGACCACATGCTGAGAAACAGTGTCCTTTTTTTTTTGCGGCTTACGCCTTTTATTGGTTTTTGAAGGGACAGACAGTAGGCTGACAGGAAACGGGAGAGAGATGGGGGAAGACATGCAGTAAAGGCCGTGTCGGGCTCGGGAGTCGAACCCGCGGCACACTGCGACTGGATTACCAGTCGGGTGCCCAGACGGTTACGCCACCGCCTGGGCCGAGAAACAGTGTCCTGAATCATCCATCTCTGAATATGGCCATACTTGCTCATGATCTCCGGGCCGTTGATTACAGTCATGTGCGCGCCGACCTCATTGGCTATGGCTCGTCCAATCATAGTCTTCCCTGTGCCAGGCGGACCATACAGAAGCACTCCTCTGGGGGGAGCGATGCCTGCAATGGAACACAGCGTTAACATTTTCTCAAAGTGGGGTCCGGGGACCCCCAGAAAAATGAGGAACAGTTTAACTACTTTAACCCTATGTTTATATTCAGATATTAAACAAAACGGCAGCCCATACGCTCTGAGCTTGTAGATCGGCTATTTGTGAGGGGCGCTAGCCCCTCCTATAAACAGCTATAGTGTTTAATGTTTGTGTTGTCTGAACAAACATTAAAGATCCCAGTGACAATGAATGGTGAGTTTACATCATTGTCTGAGCAAATCAGCTGGGTATGTCGGTGGGAACCCTTGGCCAATAAGGGACCACCATTCTTGATGATGTGGGTGTGATTTTATTTGTATTGTTTTACATTTTGAACATCTGACAAAACTCTGTCTAATCACTAATCAGCACAACTGATGATATTTCTAATGTGATTATTCCGTTCTCAAATCTTCTATTAACGGCTAGGTGCTGTCATGCTCATTTCCTCTGTGTACCACCAGTGGTCCTAGTACCAGTGGTTGGGAACCTTTGCTTTACACCAGGGGAACACAGAGTACATAGAATACCATAGGTGGAGAACAGCTTTACACCAGGGGAACACAGAGTACATATAATACCATAGGTGGAGAACAGCTCGGGGTGCTTGAGGGGAAGTTCAATCGTCTCTCGGATCGCGGCCAGCTGGCTGCCGAGGCCGCCGATCATGCTGTACGTGACCTTTGACCTGGTGTAGGGATGTGAATTATCGATTAATGCATTAATAGTTGATTGATACGTTTTGATAAGGTTAACGATCGATTAACCGGTTAGTTGATAAGCAGCGTTTTTGTAAAAAAAAACATACAAATCTACATTTTGCTGATATACAGAAATAATACAAAAGGCATATTATATTCCTTAATCAAATATATTTGACCATTGACGATACAGGGCCAGGCAATGGCATATTTGCATGTGCGTTCCTCGGCCACGCGCGCAGACAGCATTACATTCACGGAAAACCACCCAATGATAATAATTTTCGATTAATTACTATTAGTTATTAACTGTTAACGACTAACGATTAACTATTAACATCCCTGACCTGGTGTCTTTTTCAGCGTCCCCTGTCCCCTCCTGCCTGTCTCCTCCTCGTCTGTCCTTGAAGCTCACTTTAGTGGCGCTGGAGACTTGGTAGAACGTGTCACCACTTGAAGTTCCACCAGGGGGTGCTGTGGGAGCTTGTTTCTCTGCCTGCTCCGGGCTCAACAACGAGGAGGAGCTCTCCTGGCCGACGACAGAGCTCTCATCCTTGGACTCTGAGGAGGGGGTGTCCTCCTCGTCCTGAGAGTTTAAAGTTGGCCATTAATCGTCATGCAAATTATTGCGATTAACGAATCGTGTTGTTGATTGTGTTGAACACGGTTTGCTTTGTTTGCTCTTTCTTGCACTCTATATCCTATCCCTTTGTTTGCTGTGCTTGCTGTGTTTGCTGTTTGGTGTTATGTTATCTATGCTGCTGCATTGTCTGGAAGGATGGACATTTTACTCTTTAGTACATAAGTCTTATTTACCTGTACACAATATGTAACAATAAAGAACCTTGAACAAAATTAATACAAAATATATTGCATTCGTTTGCATTACAAGCTTCACAATGAAAAATTGTACAGAGCAGCTAAGACAAATAACTTCATAAGAAATAACTAACAAATAGTAATTTTAATACTTTAATACTAAAATATATAATAGTGGAAATAGCTGATCTGTTCGACTATTTCTGCTATATTTGGAAAATGTTTGAAAATGCATGAACATGTCTCAACGTGGAACCAACTGTGACGACTATGCAAAATAGCTATGCTGCTGCATTGTCTGTAAGGAAGCCAAAACTAAAATAAGTTTTACTCTTATGTACCTGTACACAAGATGTAACAATAAAGTACAACCTTGAACTGCAATTAGGGCGAGTAAGAATTATGACAGGCCTATATATACTGTACCTGAGAGTGGCTGGGAGGAGTCAGAGGAGGAGAAGAAGGGGACGGGAGGAGGTGGCACGTCGTTCGGACAGGGGTGCTGCTGGCACTAGGACCACCGGGACCGACAGGGGTGCTGCTGGCACTAGGACCACCGGGACCGACAGGGGTGCTGCTGGCACTGGGACCACCGTCGGGACCGACAGAGGTGCTGCTGGCACTAGGACCACCGGGACCGACAGGGGTGCTGCTGGCACTGGGACCACCGTCGGGACCGACAGGGGTGCTGCTGGCACTGGGACCACCGTCGGGACCGACAGGGGTGCTGCTGGCACTGGGACCACCACCGGGACCGACAGAGGTGCTGCTGGCACTGGGACCACCGTCGGGACCGACAGGGGTGCTGCTGGCACTGGGACCACCGTCGGGACCGACAGGGGTGCTGCTGGCACTGGGACCACCGCCGGGACCGTGCTCCCCTTGCGGCGCCCCGCTGCCGTCACAGTGGTCGTCCACGGTGAGCAGACTGAGCTGCAGGGACAGGGACACGTCGGCCGACATGCTGGAGTCTAGCAGCATGGAGCTGGACACGGAGGCCTCGTCTGTGTCAGGACCTCCTGCCTGGAGACAACAAGACAAGACCACATCAGCCCCGTCCTAGCTTCCCTTCAGTCAAATTGGAATACTCTGCCACTAGTTGTGAAAGCTGCATTCTCTATGGACATTTTTAAATCTTGTTTAATCTCGTTTGTTTTCCCTGGCCTTTAATTTCGTGATAAATGTTTCTACCGTTTTTCCTTGTGTATTTTTTCTACTGTATATGTTTTGTTTTATACTGTCCGGCACTTTGGTCAACCTTGGTTGTTTTTAAATGTGCTCTATAAATAAAATTGACTTGACTTGAAATTGACTTGGAGGTCAGCACCAGTCACCTAGTGTGTAGGGGTCAGTGGTGGAAGAACTACCTCCTTATGCCCAGCTTTGTCTGTTTGTGTGCATTTTAGCGATGATTTTGATTGGCTGATCACCCCATAGCGGTGATTTGATTGGCTGAGCAAAGTGCATATTGAGGATAAAAACTGAGGACAGAAAATTGAAGACACCAATTGTGATTGGCCGGAGTGTGATGATGTATGATGAGCACCCCTCACTTCACACGAGTGTGATTTTTTTTCACTTATTTCAAGTTCTCAAATGTATAAAAATCGTTTTGAAAATAGCAGATCTACAACCGATGCGATGCATTGTGAGCTTGTAGATCGGCTATTTTCAAATGGCCTAAAACGTATTTAGGGCTGAAGTGGTTACTGTATGTTTTCAAATACATTTGGTGGAGTAAAAGTACAATATTTGCCTCTGAGATGTAGCAGAGTAGAAGTAAAAGTGCTGGAAATTGGAAATACTCAAGTAAAGTACTACTTAAGAGTTAAGACCTCTGAGGCCCATTCTACTAATGCCGTCTAAATCTGCAGTTCTTCTCAAAAGAAATGGTACCGTCAAGGACCCCCGAAACGGTAAATCAATGGAATAATCACAATCAAATAGCTTGCAGCCTTATTAACACAATTTGTGCCCAAGACGTCCTAGGAACTAATACCTGTTTCTGGAGAGTGACACCATCCTCTCCTGTCAGAGCCTCCACGCGCAGGTTGCACGCCCGGCCAAAGTACCGTAGAGAGAGGACATTCCCTGGGAGAAGGACTTTCCCGGCTAATTCCACAGGGGGGGGGGGGGGATACACATTCCTTTAATCACATCTGTAGAGGTTAACCTTTTTAATCACTACAATGAAGGAACAGGAGTAGTGCTGCACAATTGATCGAAATTGCAATCTCATTTTGTGAAGAATCGTGCAGCACTCGTTGGCTGTCCAATTAATTTGAGTTAATGTTTTTGTTTATGTGTTTTGCTTTTATAAATATAATGAGAATCGTGTCAGAATCATGCTCTCAATTCGTGTGGAGATTCACATTCTTGCTCAAATTTTGAGCAAGAATCGTACAGCACTAAAACAGAAGTATGACTGACCACCGATGGTCTGCCACAATAAAGATACAATAGCTGCAACAATGCAACAATAGCTGACATCAGTGTAACTGTAAATATCAGAAAATCTATAATTAATAAATGAACAAATAAATGCTGTGAGGAGTCGGTCCATTGACTGTGACAGGGTGCGTAGTATGAGGTTAAATCTAAATGGAATGTTGGTCTAGTATGGAGACTAGAGTGCGGTTCAGACAAATGCCTCCAGAACCCTGCCAGAAGCATTGGAAACCAGTGACTTACCTAACGACCGAAGAAAGAAGTTCCTGAACTCATCTGTATCAAGTGTGTTGTCTTTTAGCCTGAACATTTAAAAAAAACATTTTCCAATTACACTTTTGTGATTTCAAACTTTTTTTGACTTTGTGTATTTTGTTTGGAATTGTATTTACTGATAATACAGAAAGACAGCATATACTGCATGTGTTGAACGGCCATTGTCAGAATCTTACCAGCAGATGGCAGTCTTTACCAAAAAAAGACAATATTCAAGAGTAGACATGTATCTATTCTACAGTATAGATTATTTTCATTTATAATAATACACAGCAATGTTGATATCTTGAAAAAAATGTTTTCCATGAATATGCATGCACGCACACACAGTATAGCAACAATAGGTTTTTCAGAAAACTGTTTTAGAATAGTGATTTAGAATAGTGGCTCTCAAAAGTGGGGTTCTTGAGGGCTTCCAGGGGGCAGGGTTTTTTTTAACCACTATAGCCATATTTTATACATTGGCTATTCAAACATAGCAGATCTACAAGCTAAATTGTGCAGCTCCTGTGTCTCACCTGGTGGAGAGAGACACCTCTTGGGCCTGCAGCACAGGGCCAGTCACTGGCTGAACCAGGACTCCCTCCCCTGGCTTCACTCGGAGGCTGTTCTGCACACATTTCTGCACGCCCACTTTCCCGCCCGGGAAAGAGGCTACAGGCCAAGCTAAACACACCTGTTGAGAGCAAACGGGTCAGCTTTTACAGAAGCAGTCCAATCAGAATTGCTATTACCGGTAGTACAAAACCATCATAATCACACCGGTATTATTAGCCGTCCAATCAAGATCACTGTTACAATGCCTTACGATCTCAAAAGCTTGTACAGTAATTAAAACAGGAATTAAAGCATCAATTCATCATCATGTCTTACCCGGGATTTGACACATCATCCTCGCTTGGCCAGAGGAGATATTGTGCTGTGAGCCTTAATACATTAGTGAAAATGACTTATTTTATATCAATTACACACACCAAGAATTGCACAAAACCTTTAATTAATTTGAATTCATTTAGTTTTTGTCACATTCTTAAGCCAATAATTTGGTGACCGCTGGTCTCCGGTAGGAAAGGTGCTTTTAACGCATTAAATGACAAAATGTCCAGACCATAACTGCTGTTATGATGTTCCCATGTATTTT
Source organism: Electrona antarctica (assembly GCF_951216825.1). NCBI lineage: Eukaryota > Metazoa > Chordata > Actinopteri > Myctophiformes > Myctophidae > Electrona > Electrona antarctica. The sequence goes on from NC_136806.1 coordinate 32,320,898, forward strand.
ACAGTAGAATGAATAACTTTGTTAATAATAATTTTGTTATTGCAAGCAAAACCGAACTGTGCGATCTCCCTGTGTGCGCAGCCCTGCAGCCCAATACCTGGGGTGGTAGGGGCTCAGGGGTAAAGTGGCCGGTAGAGCAGCCGGATGGCAACCTGTGAGGTTCCCAGTTCGATCCCGGGCTCCCCCAGAGTTAGTGCCGAAGTGTCCTTGAGCAAGACGCTAAACAAGAGTCCTTGAGCAAGACAATGAATTGCTCCCGATGTGCATTGCATGGTTTCCTCCGCCATGTGTGTGTGTGAATGGGTGAATGTAATGCACAATCTATGTAAAGTGCTTTGGATAAAAGCACTATATAAATTGCACCATTTTACCATTTAACTGGCTTGTTACACCGGTGTGCGGCACCCCACCACACAACTGGCCAAAGGCATAATGGCTCCTTCACAATTATAGAACTCAAGGAAATGTTTTGTGTGCGGAAAACATTTTACACAGCCAAGTAGAGTAGACAATGGCAGATGCATACCTCTTGCTGTCCGGCCTTGCTCGTCAATAACACTGGCCTTCCTATGCATATGTTGGCTGTCTTCATGGAATTGAGGCTCAGCTGGACCAGACATGATCTGCTTCTTTTAGGCGTCTTGTCATCTGCTGTAAACGATGCATGAATGCCAAAGGGACGAATAAGATAACCATTCCCAGAGATAACATGTCAAAGGGAGAAAGAACACTTGTTTCCAACCTGGTCCCTGATGTCAGAAAAACAAGGTCGCAGATTACTATGAAAACCAGCAAAACCTGTCTGTCCGTCGATCCGTCACTCCACCATATATGGCCCTGAGTCAGTCACACCTTGTGACACGTCAGTGACGTCACGCCACCATATACGACCTGTTCTGACATTCCATATGTTGATCTGACCTCATCAAACCCTGTACACCAAGACATGCTCCATATATGGCCAGTAGAGAATTAATTCCATATGTTGATCTGACTGACCCACCCCCATCATGCCCAGTGATGTAAATAGGTTTTCAATGTAAACTTGGGTCCCGGGACCCAGCGGAGGTCTATTAGATGGGTCCCAGGGACATTTTATGAGTCTTGACTCTTACTGCATCCCAGGACCCCCGGAGAGTGACATGATTGCGTCTTTCTCAATTTAGTGAGTCTAACACCAGGGCTCCACCGGGCGCGTCAGTGTCGCGTCAGTGTCGCGTCAGCGTCGCGTCACCGTCAGGGAATGTTCCCTTTTTAAATCAATGAAGGGTGGCTCCACTGCCCGCGTTGCGTTGACGGAGACGCGTGCATTCAAATTGAACCGGTGCGTTTTTTGACGCACGCGACGGAGACACAACACGCCCGGTGGAGCCCTGGCGTAAGGATGCAGGATGCAGGCTATTTGCATCACTACATGCCAAAGCGCAAGCGCTTGCCCAGCAGTGGGCCGTCACCCAGGCGGATGTGTGCCCTCTGTGTGTCTTACTGGTTATAACAAAATGTGTCCAAAGACAGCCTAGGCTTGGTTGGATCATTATGAAAACAGACTGAACTGCAAACTCTGTGCTAGTATTTACCCTTTTGTCACATATTCTTTAAAAAATGCATTTACAATTAAAACATGAAAAGATAAAAAACACTGGACCTCATGTTATAACTTGTTATCTTTCTGCAGGTACAAATAGATAGCCAATTTGATTAATTTATATTGCCTAACTTTGTCAACGGTACCTGGAGCTGGAGCATTTAATGAATTCCTATTTTTTCCACGTTGGCCATATATTGACCATAGTTAATTCTGTTCTGTCTCCTTCAGGACTCCTGCTGCTGATATCAACTTACCCTTATCAATGAAATCTATCACACTGAGTGAATTGTTGCTGAGACTTTGTCCTTCTTGAGCCAAAGCTTGCAGGCTCGTCCGCTCGTCGTCCGTTAACCCGGTTAAAGAAGCGTCTCCTTCGTTGGCTCTTTTCGACTTGTTTTTGTTTTTCTTTGAGGACATTTTAACTCTTCCACGCCCCACGTGAAAGTGCAAACATGTGTAAACAAGAAGCATGCGACGATTGAAGTAGTAAACTTCCTGGTTGGAGTTTAGTCCCGCCCATATTACCGTAAAGAACCTTCGAACTGTGCAATAGTCTTAAAGGGACACTTCACCCTTTTTGGCAAACAAATATGTGTTAATGACATTTAGAAGATTTAGAACACTTTCCTGGGGGTCCTTATGTGTGTAATAGCGAGTGTTCGACTTCGAATGGAACAACATGTTTTCTTGTTCCACTCTCACAGTTACAGACATGTTATGGTCATTCAGGGCTATTATCTATACTGTGTTTCTGGTCATATTATTGTCCACTCAATTGTATGTCCGTGGCAAAAATGGAATGTTGACAAAAATGTCCACCACAAGCCAACATGGCGATGACGCCTGTAGTAGAGTAAAAGTACAATATTTGTCTCTGAGATGTAGTGCAAGTAATTAAACTATTAAAGTAGGAAGGTAAAGTACAGTAGGCCTTGCGTAAATGTACTTAGTTAGCCTACTTTCCACCACTGCAACTCATGATAGACCTATTGTAACGAAGACTCTCACTTCCATTCATATTATCGGATCTGGGAGAGTTGCTTATTGGATATTTAGTCTCCATACATGGTATGATAATCCTATGTGTTCCGGGCTGACCTACTGCTGACTGTCTGACATCAGATCGATGTGGTAGAACCCATATACGGCTAGATCTGAATCTGAATGGCTTAGTCATCGTGACAAAGCATAGTCGGATATGGGGTCTGCACAAGATGATGGGCAGGGGGCTAAGCATCGGTTTAAGTAGTTGGACTTGGACACCACTGTGGCGAGTTCTAACCATAAACGGTTCTAACCTATAAGCAACCAGCAATGGAGCTTTGAGATATTTTATACCAATCGACCCGCATCATGCACATTCAACATGATATGCTTTGGCATTTGCATCCTATAAATTGATTATTTGATTAAAATAAAATGTACGTTTGATTTGGATTAGTCGAGAGAGTCGAGACAGACTGTTTGAAGAGAGGGCGCTGTTTTTCCGTTATTTTTTGACGATGGGTTCCTCAGATTGTTTTTTATTGCGCGTTGTCTCTTGTATTACGGTTTTTGTGTAACTTAGAGAGAGCGAGCATTGCATACCCTCTGTGCATACCATACGTTGGATGCTTCGCTTTGCAGTTTGCAGATCCGGTTAGAGCGGATACGGAAACGGCATATGATTGCTCGTGTAAAATAAGCGGATACGGTAGACGGGCTCTAGACCGGATCTGCGCACGTAACGGTACATAGAAAACGGGCACTTGATTTGACGGACCCGGGTGTGATTGACATGTTATTGATGTAGTTGTAGCAGGTTTTAACGGTCTGGTATTAAACATAAAACATCATGACCGCTTTGCGTGGCACACTTTCCCCCCTGGTGAGAAGAAGCGCACTGTGGAGTCTTCTTTCTTCACGCATACGAGCGAACAACAATAAGACAGTCCGTTCGTTGTCCCAGCAGCAGCACGGAGGGGCGCAGGGGACAAGTGTCCTGCTGACCGGGACGGTGGACAGGTTCGGTGGAGTCACGGTCAAGCTGGACAGCAGCAGCTTTCCGTCGGAGATCGGCGAAAATGCGTTCAGCGAATTACTGCGAGGTGGGTGTGTTTGTTTGTTTGTTTGTTTGTGCACAACTAACGGTTTACGAATCTAGGCCTACGTGTCGTATATAAGCTACGAGTTTTATCTGGGTCACTCCAAACTCCACCGAGACAGACATAATGAATCCCCAGCATGTATTTGTGCGTATAATTTTAGCTTCAGGCAGTACTACCTGTTTCAACCAGTAGGTGTCCTACCCTACCTGAAATCTACATTTCTCAATGGAAGAGCTGTGAGCACCACTATATTGAATAAGGGGAAATTAAAATGTGTCTGCAGACAGACCCTTATCTTAATGTGTGGCAAATCTGCAAAACAAAACAAACAAAAAAAGCTTAGCCTACCACTAGCTTTGTGTCATGTGTTCGTTGTTTCATTCATGTGTTGTGTTTTCATGTCTGTTTACTATCACCTATCAAATTTGTTCCAATTTTTCCATTGGGAAAGTGACAGCTGCTGAAAGGGGTTTTCATGATTCTGAATTCATCCAAATGTGCTGACCTCATCACATTTGTGATGACGGCTAAGGGAGTTTTAGTTGTTTTTCGTGCAAAACTAATGCTTGCAATTGATTCAGAATCATGAAAAACCCATAGTTTGACATATCTCATGCTATTTAGTATTTAAAGCAAAGGCTAATGACATTTTGAGAATTTGGCCTTAGGCTATATAGGTTTCATGCTACCCCAACTTTCAGCAGCTGTCACAAAGTTTCCCAAGGGAGTTGGCTTGGAACAAATTGATAGGTGATAGTAGACACCTTTTATGAAAACATTTGTGAAGAAAGCTAGTGATAAGCATTTTTTGTAGACTTGCCACACATTTAGCAAATTTTCCCTTAATAACTGCTGCAGTTGAGGTGACTGCTGCAGATGTTTAGCTCATGCATCAGTTAATTAACTTTCTTCAAAATATATCTACCGTAATCACTTTAACCTATGTTATACATTGTATGCCTATTGTGTCACTTTGTGCCGCGCTGCGAGCTTGTAGAACAACATCTGTTATATACAAATAAATGTTTTTTAACACGAATCTTCCATTCTGGGGGTCCCTTGTAAGAACTTGTCAGATTGGGGTCCGTGGCCAAATAGGCCTACCCATCAATTTGCGGGTCCTTGACATGAATACGTTTGAGAACCTATAGTGGTGGTTTAAGAGGACTTCGATGTATTGTGCATTAGCCTGGGCACTGGGCAGCATTCCATTTTGAGTGGTGGATGGTAACTTTCGTCATGTTGTAGTCAATGATTTGTAGTCATCTGGCAGGAAACCACAATGCGGAATCAGTACTATGAATGGGTACTTCTTATTCCGCTTTGTGGTTTCCTGCCTGATGACTACAAATCAGTGACTACAACATGGTGTAAATTACCATCCGCTCCAGACCGGTTCACACGGCGATTATGATACACAGACCAGGCTTTCCTCCGAGGTGGAAAGCATGGTGACGCAAGTTTAATTGTGCATGCAGTGTGTTGTATTCTTGTATTCATCCTCCTCCATACATTCCACACAGATTCGTTGGACCAGTGGAAGGCGGAGGGCAAGGTGGCCGTGTGGCTTCACGTACCCATCTCACTGAGCCGCTGTGCCGGCGCGGCCTCACGCCACGGTTTCACCTTCCACCATGCCAGACAGGACCGAGCCATCCTAGCTCTCTGGCTGGGGGAAGGGCAGAGCAGATTACCTGGCTTTGCAACACACCAAATCGGAGTGGCAGGTAGGCATATAAGAACAAAAACAAAATCCCCATCATTTGTGATTACTACTATGAAGAATCAATGTACTGTTTGTTAATAATATTAATATTACTCTTTTAATACATTATTATTGTTGTTTTTGTTGTTGTTGTTGTTGTTGTTATATCATTTAAATTGGAACCTTACTGGATGGGGCACTAATAAAGGCATTTCAGTACAGTACAAAAAGTGTTAACTTTACCACTGTCCACCAGAGGGCAGACATCCACTTGTAGTTTTTCCCCAAAAGTGGAGGACCTAAGCATCAGAACATGTCCACAGCATCTTCACAGTCTCTGGCCAATACTTTTTAGAGGCACTCCACTCTTGTTGACATTGTTCTTCCCCTCCAAGATGGATGCTGAATCCATGTTTCAACTCTGCCAGCATACTAGTATAGCCAAGACCAAGCCACCTTTAATAATTCCTCAAAAAGGATGTGTTCTCTGTGAATGTAATGAATGTAATGCACAATCTCTGTAAAGCGCCTTGGATAAAGGCGCTATATAAATGCACCATTTATCATTTACCATTCTCTATTTTCCCCTATGATGATGCTGCTTATTGTTAATTAAAATCACACCCGTGTGAACTGAGTGGTGCAGTGACGTCACACACTAAACCATAGCAACCATGCTCACCCGTACAGGCACAAACACACACGGGTACTAACAAAGCCAGTTGTTGGAGTGGTTTGCACCACTCAATAACAAAGCCAGTTGTTGGAGTGGTTTGGACCACTCAAAAGTGAGGGGCGCTCTTATCATTGTATACATCATCATGAAGTAGCATGTCTATAAGCTCAGACAATATGACGTAAAATTGTCCATTCATTGTCAATGGGTATTTAATGTTTGTGTAAGACGAAAATCTACACTAATAGCTGAATATAGGAAAAAAATCACACCCGTGTGAACTGAGTGGTGTAAGGTCTTATATAGACTGATCAGCTGTGGTCTGACGTAATGTCTGACGTAATGAAATCACACCTGTGTGAACTGGGTGACAACAACCATGCTCATTTTTTGGTACGAACAGACACGTAAACTAACAAAGCCAGTTGTAGGAGTGGTTTACACCACTCAAAAAGGTACATCAACGGAACAGCCGTAATACCATATAACCCTTCAATGCCATGTACATAGACCCCGATCTGTAACCCCCACCTTACTGTACATTTTTTGAGTGAACACTGAGATTCACTGTTAACTGTTTTTTGTTAAAAGGTTAAATGCACTATAGGTAAAAAAGGAAATCCATGTATTTGTTTTTTAACATGCCTAGCTGATGCCATTACAATAAAGAAAAAATCACGGAAACAGAGTGCTTTGGATTTCTTTTTTAATCTATTGTCGCACCTCTCCTAATTAAGAGCACCAGTTTTTGAGATAACCATGCACAATGCACAATACAAATTGACCGCTACAATAACCCTAATAGAGAAAATACTTTACTTTATTTGTTTATTTGGACAGGACAATGCATATTAATGGACGTCACATGGACGTAAATACACCGGATATAGCACAGTTGCTAATTTTCATCCGCAGTCCTCACAAGAAACACAAAAACAGACAGTCAAACAGTGGAATACATTTACATAACATTACATATGTCACGGTTCGGTAGGTAGGTAGGTAGGACCCAAATGCAGGACGACAGTCAGGAAACGTTCAAAGTGTTTATTAACACCAAAAAAACAAGGAACATGAGGAGCATAGGGAAAATAACACTAGGAGCAAGGAACACTAGGAAGACAGGAGCAACAAGAAAACTGTGACTATAACTAATAATCCGACAAGGAACTGCACAAACAGGGGAGTATATATAGACACAGGGAGTAACAAGACACAGGTGAAACTAACTGACAATCAACAAAGGGATAGGCTAAGACTAAAAGGACACAAGTGCAAAACATAGGCTAATCACAGTACTGGTGAGACAAGGCAGGTACAGAATACAGGGGCAGACAGGAAAGCACAAAACCATACTACAAAATAAGGTACACAGTGCAAGATCAACTCAAACTGGAAATAAGAACATGGAACACAAAACTACAAAATCACAGGAAACAGTAAAGTAAAACACTAACTAACTAAAAACCAAGAAACACAAGAAAGTACAAAACATGTCACGGAACGTGACAGTGCCCCCCCCTTAAGGCATGGATACCAGACATGCCACTTCGTCAATAACATCGAGCAGGGTGGGTGGTGGGGGTCTGGTGGAGGGACACTGGGGCAAAGGACCAGGGGCTAGAAAATGATCTGGGGCACAGGGCGAAACACTGACTGGACTAGGCAGGGCAAAAACAGTCAAAAACACAGAAAATACTACAGAGGGAAATCACACAGGGATGCAGGCAGGCAAACACACAGACAAGCAAACAGACAAGCAGACAGACAGAAGGTGGGACAAACCAAGAGACAGACATATCAACTGACAGACAAGCAGGCAGGCAGACAGACATGAGGTTTGACACAATAGGCGGGTAAAGGGGTCAGAGGGGCGACAGGAGGATTGGGGAGTAGACAGACGGACAAACAGATTGGCATACACACTAGCAGACAAACATACAGGGAGACAGGCGGACAGACAGACGGGGAGAAGGACAAACGGGCTGGTAGGTGGGGCAACTACACCCTTCAGAGGACTGGACGTTCCAGAGTGGAACAGAGGGGGCCCGGGTCTGGAAGTAGCCTGGGGAAACTGAGGGCCTGAGACCTGGGGAACAAAGGGGCTGGCAGACGGAGAAAGGGATCTAGGCTGGGGAAACTGGAGGAGTAGAAGGGCTAGGGGCAGAGCTAGGGACGGGGCTACAAACATGGCAGGACGAGAGACATGGCTAGGAACAGGAGTAGACACAGTCTTGGCTATACATGGCGACAGGGACTCAAAAGGGTGTGTACACATGGGCTGGGGTACCTGAGGCCAAGGAGACATTGTCACTGGGAGAAAGGAATGGGGGTCATGTGGCTGAAGAGCACCCCCAGGATCCAGCGGCTGGAGTGCAGCCCCGATACCCCGCTGCCGTAGTGCAGGCCCGGGCTTTGACAACTGGAGGACAGGCCCGGGGTCCGGCAGCAGGAGTGCTTCAGCGGTGACAACAGGGAACAGTTCACAAAGTTCACTTGGTGTGTCATCAGGGACATATGACGAGGGCACTGGTAAGGTGTCAGTGGGAGTTACTGACGTGGGTCCAGGTGGGACGTTGGCGCGGGCAGCCCACGTGGGTGCAGGTGGGACGTTGGTGGGGACAGCCAACGTGGGCTCAGGTGGGACGTCGGAGACAGCCGACGAGGACACAGGAGGGCCGTCGGCATGGGCAGCCAACGAGGACACAGGGAAGACAGGCAGGACATCGGTGGAGACAGGTGGCAAGGGCACAGGACGGTCGTCGATGTAGACGGCTGGCGAGGGCTCTGGCAGGTCGTGAGCTGGTGCAGCCACCGATGTTTCTCGGAGAACAGGCAGGATGTCGGCAGAGACAGCCGACAAGGCCCCATACCGGACTGGGGGTGGAGTCACGCTGGGCAGCGGAGGCTCCTTGGTGCTGGGCAGTGGAGGCTCCTTGGTGCTGGGCAGCGGAGGCTCCTTGGTGCTGGGCAGTGGAGGCTCCTTGGTGCTGGGCAGTGGAGGCTCCTTGGTGCTGGGCAGTGGAGGCTCCTTGGTGCTGGGCAGCGGAGGCTCCTTGGTGCTGGGCAGCGGAGGCTCCTTGGTGCTGGGCAGCGGAGGCTCCTTGGTGCTGGGCAGCGGAGGCTCCTTGGTGCTGGGCAGTGGAGGCTCCTTGGTGCTGGGCAGCGGAGGCTCCTTGGTGCTGGGCAGTGGAGGCTCCTTGGTGCTGGGCAGTGGAGGCTCCTTGGTGCTGGGCAGTGGAGGCTCCTTGGTGCTGGGCAGCGGAGGCTCCTTGGTGCTGGGCAGTGGAGGCTCCTTGGTGCTGGGCAGCGGAGGCTCCTTGGTGCTGGGCAGTAGAGGCTCCTTGGTGCTGGGCAGTGGAGGCTCCTTGGTGCTGGGCAGCGGAGGCTCCTTGGTGCTGGGCAGTGGAGGCTCCTTGGTGCTGGGCAGCGGAGGCTCCTTGGTGCTGGGCAGTGGAGGCTCCTTGGTGCTGGGCAGCGGAGGCTCCTTGGTGCTGGGCAGCAAGGAGTGTTGATGGCGGCGCGAGCCATGGCGACCACGCCCCCTCGCCCGGTTCCCCCTGAAGATGGCCAAGCGAGACCCAATGTATGGTTTGCCAGTTCTGGCCTGGAGTAAGCCACTCAGAGGGCCTGCTTCAAACCTTCAACTTTATCTTCAGGGCTGATGGCAGGATTCTGGCATTTGTCCATAATAATTCCCATGAGCTGAAGGACTTCACCAAAATCATCTGCTGGCGCTGGGTCGTCTGCTGGGTCCATTGTGGTCGGATTATTCTGTCACGGTTCGGTAGGTAGGTAGGTAGGACCCAAATGCAGGACGACAGTCAGGAAACGTTCAAAGTGTTTATTAACACCAAAAAAACAAGGAACATGGAGCATAGGGAAAATAACACTAGGAGCAAGGAACACTAGGAAGACAGGAGCAACAAGAAAACTGTGACTATAACTAATAATCCGACAAGGAACTGCACAAACGGGAGTATATATAGACACAGGGAGTAACAAGACACAGGTGAAACTAACTGACAATCAACAAAGGGATAGGCTAAGACTAAAAGGACACAAGTGCAAAACATAGGCTAATCACAGTACTGGTGAGACAAGGCAGGTACAGAATACAGGGGCAGACAGGAAAGCACAAAACCATACTACAAAATAAAGGTACACAGTGCAAGATCAACTCAAACTGGAAATAAGAAACATGGAACACAAAACTACAAAATCACAGGAAACAGTAAAGTAAAACACTAACTAACTAAAAACCAAGAAACACAAGAAAGTACAAAACATGTCACGGAACGTGACAACATAGGGAACAGCATAAAAAAATAAATACACCTAAAATAATCATGAATGGTTGCAGCTTTGGTTTTCAAGCAACCATTTTTGTCTCCACCAGGCCGAAGGCATGGGTAGAGAGTATGTTTTGCACTCCGTCCGTGTGTCCGTGTGTGTGTCCGTCCTTCCGTCCGTCTGTTACCAGCTAATCTCCGGCACCGTTAACCCGGTCGATGCCAAACTTTGCACACACACTCCCTGGATGCCAACGATGAACCTCTGCCCCACATTTTCCAGAACGGCCTGTTATAGCGCCACCATGAGGCAGCTTTTCACATGTTTTACCTAAAACTGCACCGATCTGCGTGAAACGTTGCATGCACACTCCCTAGGACAAACCTTTGACCTGCATTTTCCGCATCTGCCTTTTATAGCGCCACCAGGAGGCCGACTTTTGTAAAACACATTTTTTGATATTACTCCTCCAGATTCTGTCCACAAATCGTTACACAGTATCTCTATGGTCATGTGCTCAAGTCGGATCTGTCCGATATTTCATATTCCATCCTAATTGGCTATAATTGGCTTTCACAGTTTGCAAGATTGCCCCGTTTTGAACAAAAGTCTCAAATCATGAATGCAGCATGCAATTTACGTGAAATCTTTCACACATTTTCTTACTAGGCTGAGGAATATATCCCACCCTTTTCACATTGGCCTGTTATAGCGCCACCAACAGGTACATTTTTGCAAAACACATTTTTGGAACAAAATGCCTCAAATCATCCAATTGCCATCAAAGGCGTATGAAGAAATGGCACCCTTTTCACATTGGCCTATTATAGCGCCACCAGGAGGCCACAACCTGACCTGCCCTGGTGGAGACCTGTGCCCCGAGGGGCACTTTTTCTAGTTTCAGATTGTATTTAAAAGAGGGAAATGTAGCACAAACCCTTATACGCAGAGGAAGGCCATTCCATGCTACACAACCCTGTACTGAGAGGACATTTTGGCCGAATGTTGTTTGCCGGTGCGGCACTTCGCAGTCTCCTCGAGTGGTTGCTCCGGTACTGATTCCCCTATCGGGCTTTCGTTTAATGAATTCACTTAGGGGGGGCGGGCACAGACCCTGTAGGGTCTTGTATATGACCCCAACCTGTTAAAAAAATTGAGCCTCCGGAGGATGTTACAATGATGATATGAGTGGGGCTTCCTGTCAAACACTTTGAGCGCACTCTTGTAGAGCTGTTCTATGGGTTTGAGAGTAGTCACACCTGTGCAAGACCAGTTTGTGAAACAGTATTCAATGTGTGATAGGATCATACAGTGAAGATACGATCTGGCCGCTCCAACTGTCAGGAATGGTCTAATCTGTTAAAAAATGTGAAGGTTGAATTTAATCGTATTAGTGACTTTCTTCACATGTTTTTTAAAGGTTAGGGTTGAGTCTAATATGACTCCGAGGTACTTGAACTCTGGGACAAGGTCAAGTTCCTCTCCACCCAGAAACACACCTGAGGACACAACTGGTCTTTTGGAGAAGGCCAAGCAGACATGGACATGAAATACATCATAAATAAATACTGAAACCAGATATAATCATTAGGAACGTTTATGCATGCACTGTGTACTATGTAAAACAATATATAAATCCATAATTCCTCTCTTTTTGCTGTAAGTTACTTCTTGTATTGTAGCTCTCTCTCTCTCTCTCATGATCCCTATCCCAGACTGCCGTAAGTATTTCTTTCCTGGACACCACCAGGCTACATAATGATAGGCTCTCTGTGCTGTATACCCGAGGCCTTTTCCTCTCTGAAGTGGCCATATGGCGTAAAGATTGGGAATGACATCAATTTCCATTTTCAAGGCCAAGTCGGACTTGAGAGAATGACCCATCCCATCCTTCCACAGCTGGGAGATTAATCTTTAATTTTTTAATGCAGACCTGGCCCGGTCAGACGTACCGTACCGTAGCACTGAGGAGCGGACAGTTTCCTTCCTCTCTCTCACCACCTCCTCCCCAGTTGTCAACACAGAAGCACATAGCTGACTCTAGGCCCCATTTACACTGGCAGCCAAATCCAGCCTGAATCAGATCTGAGCCACATCCAGATTTGAATCAGATATGATTCAGGCTAGATTTGTCTGCCAGTGTAAATGGGGCATTAGGTCAGGTAAGTCAGCTTACCTGTTGAAGAAAAGAAGAAAAGTCAAGTGTAGACCATTGGTTCCCAAAGTGGGGTCTGCGGACCCCCAGGGGTCCTTGAGGGAGTGCCAGAGGGTCCCCAGCTAAATGATAGTTTTGAACCAAATGGACCCTTATGGGTCTGTAACTCTTGAGAGTGTACAAATGGAACCAATACAGTCTATGAACCAAACAAACCCACTGGGGCCATGCATACGAACAATGTACTATGTGCACTTTTAGTGCCCCCATTGGTTCCCAACCTCTTTATACTATGTGCACTTGTAGTGCCTTAACCCATTGGTTCCCAACCTGTTTATACTGAAGTACCACCTCAGAAAATAGTTGGCTCTCCAAGTACCACCATACTAACTGATGTTAAAATACCGGAGCGTATACAGTACCTGCCCTTTTTGTTCCATTCCTAAGCACGCTGGGCAAGACCTAAGCTGTAGAGGCTATCATTTGTTTGTTGGCGGAAGTACCGCTCAAGGAAATGACGTTGATGCTATACAAATCAGTGTACATTCTTCGTGAATGAAACAAGTGTTGTGATTGGTCGGAATAATATCGTATCCGGGGGAAATACATTTGTCGGATGTTCCGGACTGACACTTCTGCCGATAGCGTCTCTGCCTTAGGTTGTGACCAGGCTTTTCTATTCGCAGATGAGTAAGGCTGGGACCGAGGCTAATTCCTATGCTGCTGCTCTGACAAACTCTCATGTTGGCCATTAACATTACATACACAGTGTCCAACCCAGTAATTATACAGACGATATCTTTATTTATTTATTTTACTAATTTGTGATTTAGATTGTGGACTAGCTATAGTACATGTATGCTTGTTGATGGAGTCATTTGTTTACATTCATTCACAGTTCTTTGTTTCATCAGGTGCGGTTGTCGACGAGTCCAATGGAAAGGTTCTCGTCGTTCAAGACAAAAATAAGGTATGTCATTAAATCTCTCCAAAAGGTCATCTCTATATAGTGTGCGTGCGTGCGTGCACATTCTTCAGCGATCCGTAGTCAGGTCGCGGGGGCAACAGCTCCACCAGAGAGCTCTAGACTTCCCTCTCCAGAGCAACGTTAGTGACTTCCTCCTGGGGGATCCCAAGACGTTCCAAGGCCAGTTAGTCGATGTGTTTCCTCCAACTGCGCCTTGGTCTGCCCCAGGGTCTCCTCCCAGTGGGCCGTGCCTCGAGGACCTCCCTAGGGAGACGCCCGAGAGGCATCCTAACCAGATGCCCGAACCACCTAATTAGCTCCTTTTCAGGCGAAGAAGCAGCGACTCTACTCCGAGTCTCTCTCGCGTGACTGAACTTCTCACCCTATCTCTAAGGGAGATGCCAGCCACTGTCTGCAATGACTCATTAATCGACATCAAACAGAAAGGGAAACCTGAAGTTATGCATCGTTCTTTTTTATGATATGTTTACTGTTTCTTTGGGGGTTTTTTTCTTGAATTAACACCCTACTACTTGATCATACTACAGCGTCACGCAAAATAATCAAAAGTAGCAGATCCACAAGGCAACGCGTTTCGAGCTTGTAGATCTGCTACCTTTGATACTTTTGAATTTGAATCCTGAAAAGTAACGTGTCCAAAGTTTTGGACACAAGGTTTCCACCCGACAGAGACCATCCATTAAATCCATGACAGTGTTGTGCGAAAATAGCTCCCATCTACAGTACCAGCTTGTAGATCGGCTAATTTAACTATAGTATGTGGTTTACGGTGTGTCTCTCCCAGAAACATTGGTGCCACGGTGTCACTCTTGTGTCTTTCTGTCCGTGTGCAGTGCACATGCAAATGTGTGCATGTCATAGGTGACACCTTGACACATCGAACCTTGGGACATTCTGCTTCCCTGGTGGCCTATTCGGCTATGTCCGGCGTTTTAGCTGTGGATTCCAATCCCCCAGAAGGGCAGCGTTGTGCCCGATTAGCCAGTTCCACTCCATAGCATCACGGAATGGAGGGACAGCGAGTCTGACATTAGGAAGCCACAAAAATTATATACAGTAGTTGTCAATAAGGTGGATTGGAAAAAAAATATTCAGTGGTTGGCCCACGGTCAGCGTGCAAAGAAAACCTTGAGCTGACCGGTGTACTAGTTTGCAAAATTGGACTCACGACTAAACACACAGTACACACACACACACACACACACACACAGCAGAAAACATGATCTCTGGCCCTGCCTTCAGCCTGGTACTGGCATAGATAATGAATATGAATGAATGGCACCACTTATGTCATGGTGGCTGCTGCTAAAAATGGCTGTCATTAGATTTGTTTATATGGGAAGTTTCCTTCCCTTTTAGCCTACGACTCTGTCCACCTAATGTCTAAATGGGGGTCAAATTCTCCTTTCAGACATTCACTGTGGCACCCCGCCTTCACCCTTAAAGTCCACCAAACATCGCTTTGGCTTCAAGCAAACACACTAGACTGGTGTTTACACAGGCTGAATACAGCTAAACAACTTAGAGTTTGAGAGTGATCTGTGTTTGCCCGTACAGAACCCCTCCTGTAATACTGAGGTTGTTGTGGAGCAGACTTACATAACAGCCTCCTTGTTGTGTCACTGTGCAGGCTTGTCTGAATTCTCAAGTGGCACATCAACAGCACATGTAACCGGAGAGGTTTGTCCTAAAATGACATAATTGTTTAAAATGACCCACTCCTCCTACAAATGTTTGATTGCATAAAAGCAAAAACACAGTATTTGAGATTTATTTTTTAAGGATCGGAGGTAACACATCTTTAGTTGGTAAGATTGTACTTCATTAAATTAACCTCAATGACAGTATTTTTGTACTTAATAAACTACTGTTATGAAGTAAAATACAGTATTTCGGTGAATATGCAGTACTCATGATTTCCAAAATGAGGACTGTATATTCCGCCTTGTACTGTAAAAGATGAAAAAATGTGACGGATCAGCTGATGTGCGCTGGCTTGGCATGTGAATGCCCACAGCATATTATCCAGCCTGCTGGGAATGCCAAGAGTTGTGTGGGCATACAGTATAATGTATCAGGACTGTGGTTCTGCCCAGATCCACAGGCAGTAAACTAGTATAATGTATCAGGACTGAGGTTCTGCCCAGATCCACAGGCAGTAAACTAGTATAATGTATCAGGACTGTGGTTCTGCCCAGATCCACAGGCAGTAAACTAGTAGTTGAGAAGTGCTCGTAGCGCGGCACTCTGTGTAGATCTGCTATTTTTCAATAGCTAAAGTATAACATAATGCTTAAAACACCAAAAGGGGTTCCCCCCCTGAATTTCGTTACTTTCCAAAATACAATGTTATTTATTTATTTTTTTACTTGAGTTTTTCCATATTCCTTTATACTTCTACTCCACTACATCTCAGTGGCAAATATGTATTTTACTCCACTATTAGTTGAGAAATTGAGTTACTGGTTACTTGTTTGCAGATTATTATTATTACACAACGTACATGTGAGATATTTTACTTTGGTGCTTTATGTATAAGTTTGATGCCAATATTTTGTACTTTTACTCAAGAAAACATGTTGAATACAGGATTTTTATTTTGCCCGTTGAGTGGAACCCAATCACACAAAGCTGTGCATAGGAGGGGCTAGCGCCCCTCAAAAAATAATAATAAATACAAACTAAAAGTTAAAATATGGCGATAAGCTGTTTCTGTTTTGTATATGGTTTTGTATATGGTGTAACGACTCACCGAGTCTAGGACTGTTATTGTTAATAAGGCAAGGTGGTAAGATGCCAAAGTTGTTTTATTACTCTTTGTGTGGCATACAAAATGATGGAAAACAATATATTTACATGTATTCAATATGAATTACTATATGGCTTTGACAAACATAAATGACACACGGAGCAACTAAGGGAAATAATCAAAAGCATTCTAAAACTAACCTCTTGAGTTTTAGACACTAAGGGCAGTATTATGCGTGTCTTAAGTACCAGGTCTTATTACTTAACTTAAAATTACCGCTAGCATTAATTCATCTCTCGATCGCGTAATGCCAGGGTTTTACCGCGCGTAACACTTACTTTGAAGAGCCAAATATCGGTAATTCCATGTTCCTGTGACAAACTGATGTGTGTGGTGTCTTCACCGGTTGTTGTTCTCTCGGTCGATGGTGGATAAAGCCGACCGCGAGTATCACAGCGCATGCTACAGGCCGTTGAACACGCTTGTCTGGCCCAGAAACTGCCCCCGCAATGTCGTTTCTGAGATACAGGGCTTTTAATTCAGGGCTTAGAATGGAAGTGGATGCGCGCGCATCTTCAAAATGGCCGCGACAGTGTGTGTGTTGTTGTCCCAGAATATTGTTTGCGGTAGCAACAAATGCTAACCATCGAAACCGATCAAACAGCGATTAAATAATTAGAACACGAGAAAGCTGTGTTTGGCGGAGCAATTAGAAAGAGTAGGTTCTCGTGTTCCATGTGTTCGGCGGCAGGAGGGTTAAGACCTGGAGGCGTGATCAATGCCATTTGGCTATTCTGAGTGGCCAAACATCATTGACCACGCCTCCAGGTCTTAAGTTAAGTAATAAGACCTGGTACTTAAGACATGCATAATACTGCCCTAACCAACCAAACGAAAATAAAGTGACAACAGTACCCTACTATTGCCTACTCTAATCTAAGCTAACAAACTGTACAAAAAGCAGGCTTCCGTGGCCCGGTGCTCAGAATATAGAATTACTAAAGGTGATAACAGACGGGGTTACACAATAAACTGATCAAACATAGCAACTCTTGCTATGTTTCCATAGTATTACTCCGTGCATGCTCTCTCTGCACGGAGACTGGCTGTTGGACAGCGGCCGGGAGTGAAGGCTTCAGGACGCCTTTATGCCATCAGGTGGGCGCAGGTGTAGATGCTGGTTGGAGCAGCGAGATGCGGAGCAGGCGACCAACAGTGGAGCGTTGGGAACGCTCCCCACCAATGGCTGCGCTGACGGATCTGCAGGGAGGGGTTAGGCAACCGGGCGTGCACTGTGCGCACCAATACACACACACGGCCCAGACCCACATAACTATAGGCCTGCGGCCGTAACATATGGTCACGTGGTATTGCTTACTTTAAAACCGCTGGCATTGGAGAGTGTTTTATCTCTCCAGTCCTCTCTCTCTACTCCTCCACCCCCTCTAATCGTTTACTGGAAATGAGCTCCATCATGGCAGGCTAGCGGCCCTCGGCCAAAGGGAGTCTGGCAGGCTAAAGCCATGCAGTCCAGATAGCTCACAAAGGGTTACAACAGACCCCCCCCCCTCCCAATTAAAAGCTGAAATCTGATAGTTTCGTGTCCTACGCGCCGGGGTTTGAACCCTGGCCTCCCACCTGGGAAACTCCAAATGTTTATAATGCTGCAGACGGTACTGCTTGTTAACAAGTAGGTGTCCTACCGGGTGGACACCAGGGTCGACGTTTCTCCATGTGGTGGAAAAAGTATCAATACTGCAGTGTTTATTCCGTCGACTAATACTATGAGAAAAAAATGTTCGTCGACTAACTTTTTTTCACTGACAAACTATGAAATGAAAACTAAGCTGTGATGACTCGAACTGAGACTAAATATTGACAATTCCGTCAACAAATAAACTAGAATAAAATGTTATGAAGGCACTAGTGGACAAGAGATCCAGTATAAGTAAAAGACACAATTCATTTTACACTTGGTTGCATGCTGAAAATAGCAGATCTACAAGCTACTAAAATGTGACCTAAAACGAAATGAAAACTATTCAAGACTAAACTAAAATAAAGAATTTGCTGTCAAAATCAACACTGCAATATCTGTTTAAAAGTCCGGAATTCAAAATGTACTTGAGTAAAAGTACAAATCCACCCCTCCTTATTGGCATCAAAATGTACTTAAAACTACGAAAAGTAAAAGTACTCATGATGCAGAATGTCCCGTTTTCAAATGTATAATGTTTTTCAAAATAGCAGATCTACAAACTCACAATGTGTCGCATCTTGTGAGCTTGTAGATACGGCTGAAGTGTTTAATGTATGTATGTTTCTTTTTTTTTTTATTTATATCAAAACATACAACGTAATTAGTAACTAGTTTTCAAATAATTGTAGTGGAGTATAATATTTAGATCGAAGATGTAGTGGAGTAGAAGTCAAAGTATTGGAAATTGGTAGTACACTCTCTAAATTGTACAGTACAGTACACCAGGGGTTTTCAACAGATTGTGAACCAGGGACCACCACCCTGGCTAAGAATCAACCTGGGGACCACTGTTGTATTGGGATGGGATATATGGGCTAAGATTAGTGCTTTCGTAACACTTGCTATGTGCATCCCATGTCTATACATACCACTGTAACTATAGTAAAATACGCACATCACTTTGTGGAGGTGCTGGGTTCGAAAAATGACATATGAAAAGAGAGGGAACCCGCACACTCATATGCTCCAAAAGATAAATTTATTGACGAGACCAGATGAAGAGCCTTGGCTCGAAACGTCGTCAATAAATGTATCTTTTGGAGCATATGAGTGTGCGGGTTCCCTCTCTTTTCATATACATACCACTGTACCTCAACCCATGGCCAATCCAATAGAGTGGACCATGGCATAATTATAGGCCTGTAGGTGGTCCATGGGAAAATTGCACAATACTACGTGCAATAAATTATATAAGCCCAGGCATTGTTTAACTGAAATATACGAGTGGTCCAGAGCCAAAATGTTTTGTTTTTTTGGAAACACTGATCTATTCCTATGATCCTATCCCACTCTTACTTCATACAATTTAGGCATTTAGCAGATGCTCTTAATGCAGAGCGACTTACATTAAGCAAGAACCAACCTTCCATTAAACTCAGGTTAACTGATATTTTGTATTTTTTCCAGTTTTGCACGTGTTTATGAGGTGACAGTACTTCATTAGACCCCTTGGTGTGGTTGTTATGTGCAATGATGTATTCCCTTTGTATTTACTGTTTCTTCCTGGAGGCTGAAACCTTGACAGTCCAACGTGCCAATGAAAAAACAGTGATATAGTGACATCACAATATCATCCCCTTCCCCTTTATTTAACAGCTATTCAGTATTTTAGCCGTGACGGGAGCGCCCCCTCCAGAGATACTTCCGGATCCCACTTTTGTGTCGCTTTTGTGTCCCCATAGAGTTATAATGTGTCCCTCCGTCGGACTAACTCTGAGATGAAAACAACCACGAAAGTCTAATTTTACAACAACAAAGCTACTGGTCTCCCAAATCTGGCTGTGACAGGCCGTCTGCCCCACGTAACGTTACTAACGTAGGACTACAAAATGACGTAGGACTTAAATACAGAATGGGTGCGGCTTCAGTTCAGGTGGATCGCCACCCACCAGGCAAACCAGGCATACTTAATTAACTGATGGGTGTGTCCACATAACTACATTTTAACAAATATTGTACACTTTTTAGAGCTCAGACTTCCCAGTACTGACAACATTGACGCACGTCCACAGAACAGTGCGTGCACTGTTCCATGGAATAAAATACAAAATCTTTGCTACATTACTAAATGCATGGTCAGGGACCACATGCAATATATGTTCACAGACCACCAGTGGTCCACAGACCACCTGTTGAAACCCCCTGCTTTACACCACTGCATTTATAAATGGAAGAATATAACCACTGCACATGTACTAGTTATAATTGTATTAACACACGCAGCAGATTGGTTTAAAATAATGTTTTCTTCATTAAAGTAAACTTCTGGACTTCAGCTTTAACCACAGCGCTCTGACAAGACCTTCTTCAATACCTCACCTCCCATAACCGTTGGCACAGTAGTTCTAGATTCTAGAGTGCTAAATGAGGTAATGGGATACAGCGTCTAATTGAATAATGGCCCCGCCGAAGGATTCTCAGAATTTGCCAAGTAACATTTGTGTGAGCAAGAACTTACTGATCGAGTGCACACTCGATCAGTAACTGTTAACAAAGGCATTTCCAACAAGTGTAATGTAATGATTATTAAGACAGTATATTACTGGTAGCGACAACTCCTTGTGGGGATGAGATGTTTTAGTTTGACTCACTTCAAGGGAAAGGCTCGCTCAACTCAAGGACAGTCTGGAAAAGCTCAGGAATATACTGGGTGCGGATTCAGATAATGCATAGAAAGGAATATACAATCTGCACTCTCTGTAGTAGTCTTAGGAGTCTACAAGACTACTATACTACAGAGAGTGCGGATTGTATATTCTTATACATGTTTTAGTTTGAGACATCACAGTTACACATTTAGTCATACTTTTATTGGTACACAATATTTGTTTTATTCCTTCGAACCTCTGCAATTATAGATGGCTGAATATGAAAATATAGTCCCATGTGCATTCTTATCTTACACACAGGATGTTCAAGGAAGAAAATGTAAATTAAGACGAAGGAGGCTTTAAGCATGGATTAAGCGGAATACACAAACCATAAACTAAAATATTTTCTTTCTTTTTTTTGAAAATATATATACAACACTAAATCATAATTTAACCAGCAGCGAACTGTAATTAAATATTTTCTAGGACTTAAGACACAAACATCATTATTCATACTGTAAGAGTTTCTAGAATGATAGAGCATTGGTCCTAGACTACTGTTCTAGTTGTCAAGGTAGTTCATTGCATTCACTTGGGTCAGAATTGATTGGACGGCTATAATGAAAGCCAGCTGCACAGTGCCGTCTTCATTAGGATTCCAGATATTGTACAAAAAGGTGTACTTTAACTACACCAAATATCTTGGCGATGTATCGTGAGCTTGTAGAATGTAGATCATTTTTTGCAGAATTTTCACCTACAGTACTATGAAATGCCCAGAATAAGGAGGACGATAAGGTTCAAGTGGTTAAGGCATTTAATCAAACACTGACTGTTCAAATGTTAAACCTAACTACCAAACTACTTATAGGATAACAAAAATGTAACAGTAGTGTATGATAATGTCACTTGTTTCTGGAAGTTAAAAAAACTGTGAAATGGTGCGAAAAAAGCCACGTTTTAAGAATGCAAGATTAACATTTTCTGTTCCATTCCTCTGTTCCATTCCTAAATTTACAGCAGCTCCATTACATTAAACATGATTTACTTTCCCTTCAATTTCAGACAAAGAATGCATGGAAGTTCCCTGGAGGTCTGTCCGATCCTGGAGAAAATATTGGTGAGTACATTCTCAACACAGCAACAATAAAAAATAAAAACGTATTTGATTTACTAAGTTTACCTACATTCATGTGTACCGTACATAAAACAAATACATGACATAAGCAAACAACGTAAGAAATAGATCTAAAATTCACCTTTTTAACATTATTCAAAGCAGCTTTTATATTACAATACAGAACCCAACCCAACAAAGCAGCATACATTTTGTGTTATTTACAGCATACTGTAGCCACGTGACTTAAAGGCAAGGAATGGCCATTTTCTCGGGAACTTTGAATTAAAGAAACTCAAAAAGTAAAACCTTCACAAAGTATTTTCTTCCTTCCCAGGTGCCACGGCAGTCCGCGAGGTCTACGAGGAAACCGGCGTCCGCTCCCAGTTCAGGTCACTCCTCAGCATCCGGCAGCAGCACAACCACCCGGGAGCCTTTGGCATGTCCGACATGTACCTCATCTGTCGCCTCAGCCCGCTCACCTATGACATCAACTTCTGCACTCAGGAGTGCTTGCGCTGCGAGTGGCTGAACCTCGCCGAGCTCGCCAAGACCAACAAAACGACGCCCATTACCACACGCGTAGCCAGGCTACTGCTTCACGGCCTGGAGCATGGCTTTGACACGATCGACCTCGCCTTGGAGGAGATTCCGGCGGTCTACTCGGGGATGTTTTACCAGTTGTACCACCGGCGGCTACCCCTGGAACTAAAACCCTAGCGAGTCCTCGAAAAGCTGCTATAAACCGGACAAAATAAACCTTCTTTAAATAAGCAACGTAATCTGCCTCATAAGACGATGCATGATGCAGCATATAGTGTAGCTCGCTTCTAGCATTTCTACCTTAAAGGGACACTTCACCCTTTTTGCAAAAAAAAAATGGTAATGACGTTTAAAGGTTTTAGAACACTTTCCTGGGGGTCTTTGTGTGTAATATGTGGTATTAGATATTTTAGATTTGAGCAGTGAGCACAGTGTCTATGATGGGGTCTGCACACAGTCTTAGCTCCAACAGTGTTTATTGTGTTAAAACACCATTTTAGATCAGGACGTTTCGGCTGTGAACGGCCTTCATCAAGTGATGAAGACCTGATGACGTTGACTACATGTTGTCTCAGTAAGACAGCCCTCCCCCTATCCACAAGGAGGAGCAGTGCACCAAAGCATTATGGGAATTTGCAATCCAGGAAGGAAGTGAGCCCAGTGTCCATGACATCAGAGACACTGGGCTCACTGCTAAAATCTAAAATATCTAAAACCACATATTACACACAAGACCCCAGGAAAGTGTTCTAAATCTTCTAAACGTCATTAACATATATCTTTTCGCAAAAAGGGTGAAGTGTCCCTTTAAGTGTATTTATGACAAATGATTTTCCGCACACGTTTTTTTTTAAAATATCCGTTACTGTTAAAGGAATATGGTGCAATCAGAATCATGATTATCACCATTATGTAAAATAAAAAGCATTTTCACATTGCGGTTATAAAAACTAAAGCCAGAATGGGTTGGAATATCTTGAATGAGACTGTTCTCTACCAGAACTGTGTGATGAAGATTAATAGCGAGTCTCTATCTTAAAACTATAAAAGGTGTGCTCTGTATGTACAGTATATGTTCATCTCTGTCAGGATGTACTGTATGCCTTAATAATAACAATAGTGATGTAGGCTGGTAAATCTTTGCCTACAGCCATTACCAGAAACAGTAGGCTATACTGTTTTTCAAATCCAGCATCAGAAACTCAACAGTACATGTGTGTGATTTCAAGATGGCATGAGGCTATATTATGTTTGGTGCAGGCTTTGCAGAGCTTTGGCATCCTAAACTCTGTAAAAGAGGCTAAAAACTGACCAAAAGCAGGTGTTAACCCATTTAAGCCTGACATTGCAATTAAAAAGGTCTTCTGAAAGAAATAGCAGACCTACAAGCTCTGAGCTTGTAGATCTGCTATTTTTCAATAGCTAAATTATAACATAATGCTTAGTTAAAACACCAAAAGGGGTTCCCGCCCAAAATGGGTTAATTTAGCGTCGGCTTGTACCAGCAAACTTGGATGTCTGCAATTGGCTAGTTCCATTAGCCAAAAGGACAGGAGCATTGCCTAGTGGGATGATTATCCCATAGCCATGAGGGACAATTTTGTCTGCACTTGAGCAAGGCACCAGTAAAATAATTTATACTGACCCGTTTTAAATGTGAATGTTTGGAACTAAACCAATGACAGACAATCTAAAAACAAGTAAAACGGCCGTCAATCCTCTGCAGGAATAAAAAATAAAACATGGTTAAATGGGGTCACAGCCATGGACATATAAAGGTATTCTGGCTCTGGGGCGTCTGTATCTCAACGGAAGGCAACGGGAGGCGATGGCGATCATTATGGCGATGCGTGATTGCATTGGCAAGCTTTCCCGAGATTCCTTGCGAAGTATAGCGGAAGCAAAACGGAAGAACGGAAGGGTCGTCCTGTAGGCCAATCAGAGGCCTTCAAGATTCCGCTTGACTTCCTCCTCCCGTTGGAGACAGGTCGCTCCAAGGAACTGCAGCAGCCAATGAGGCATCTATACTGTATATGTTTATTAATATCTATGGTCACAGCCACTTTGGTCGATGCCGAGGGAACACTTTGCATCTTTGTCATCAACTATAGTCCATGTTCATTTTCTTTTATCACTGGGTTCCAGAATCCTTAGGTAAAATTATCAAGACAGATGTTGGATCAGCACCTGGCAGACATGGGAAGAAAAAGAATGGCCTTCTGACCCGGTCCGGTCTTGTTCCCCAGCTTGTACTGGCCAGTCCGTTTCAGTGCCACGTACATGTCCGGATACTTCCTGGAGCGGTACGTGTTGTAGTTGTTGCTCTCGAGTCGCTCCAGGAAGTAGCAGTCGTCCGTCACACGTCTCTGAAGGAGAGAGAGAGAGAGAGACTGTTTTTGATTTTGACGGCACATTTTGATTTTTGTTTTTAGTCATGGTCTTTTGATTAGTTTTCATTTAGTTTTAGTCACATTTTTTCAGCTGGAATGTTTTAGTTTTAGTCGACTAAATATCAGAAGATATTAGTCGACTAAATCTACAGTTGATTTAGTCGACTAAAATGTATTTTGGCGGGCCTTGATGCCGTCATAATGGCTGATTTTACTCTTGCTGACAATGTCAGATCTACGAGCTTGAACATCTGCTACTTTCAGCATGCAACCAAGTGTAAAATGACTTATAATGGATCTCTTGTCCACTAGTGCCTTCCTAACATTTTTGTCTAGTTTTTATTTGTTGATGAAATTGTCAATATATTTAGTCTTTTAGTCATCATAGCTTAGTTTTCATTTTGTTTCCATTTCGATTTCGACAGCGAAAAAAGGTAGTCGACGAACATTTTTCGTCATAGTCGACAAAATCAACACTGGAGAGACATTGATCAAAGCATAATGTAGGGCATTACTTCAGATTGAGCAGCTATTTGAAAGCGTGTTTTAGTTACAGTGCTGTGATACACAGGCTATAAAAATACATATACAGAAATGTCAACTTGCTGCTTGTGAAATTTGTATGTATCATATAAAACAATGCAATACTGTATGTATGGCTGTGCTCCTGAATTCATAAAAGCATGTACAGTACTGTGGGAACTTGTGGCCGGTCACAGTCGCTGTGCATTTCACATATATATATGACTTCCCTTCTTCCCCTTTCAAATGAAGTCTGCTCCTGCTACGGGACGTCTACATGAATACAACATACTGACATACAATCAAAATAAGCCATTTAATGTGGATGACATTAAGCAGAACGTATGTTGTTTTACGTACAGTGAGTGTATGTTGTTGGAAGATGGGGAAAGTTGGTCATGCTGACATTTCACTGACATTAATTTAGCTCATAAAACACCTCGGACCTCAATGCCACCATTGTTTCAAACTGGGGACTTCTGGGCAGACAGGATTCCCGTTCAATTTCCCTCGTCTTTCTGTGTTTCTTTTAAGGAAACCGTGTTTGCCCAGGGATATTATTACAAC
The DNA here is from genome assembly GCF_951216825.1 of Electrona antarctica. NCBI lineage: Eukaryota > Metazoa > Chordata > Actinopteri > Myctophiformes > Myctophidae > Electrona > Electrona antarctica. The sequence continues at coordinate 32,346,628 of NC_136806.1, forward strand.
TGAGAAATGGAGGTTGAGAGATTTGGTTCTAATTGTTTTTCCTTTTCTTGAATATACAGACAGACTGCATCTATTGTAGTGGATATTCTAGGGCTAGGACCTGCGGTATTCAACCTGGCTGTATTCTAGGGCTAGGACCTGCGGTATTCAACCTGGCTGTATTCTCCAAATCAAAACCCATGAAAATGATCTCTCTGTTTCAGGCTGTTAACAGGCTACAAATAATTTATTACACACAAAAAAAGAGAGGCTCTTTCATGGGCAGGCAACCTGGTTGAATTAATCTGAAAGAGAAAATGCAAAATATTTGGCACACGGAGACGCCCGGTGAAGCCTTACGCCCGGAAATAGCTGATCTACAAGCTCACAGCGCTTATATACATACATTTGCATCATCATTTACATCTTATCTCTGGATATTGGAGTGAGTGAGGATAATTCTACTAGTGCAATAATGTCCCTATACAAAACAGAGAAATGTACATTCTGTCAAGGTGCTGAATGGACCATTTTCATGACCACTATTTCTGATGTAATTACAAAAACTGGTGAAAAGCAATTAGTTGTATTTTCACCATTCACTGCACCAGACTCAAAGCCAGCTAGCACATTCTGATGCTTTGATCAATTTCTTTGATTGAAACACTGTTGCAGGTCACAATATCTCAATACATTATTGCTTTTCCTCATTTCTCTGCATTTTAACTGCAACATTTAATATGCACACGTAAAAAAGAATACGAATAGTATGACGCTGACAACAGAAGATAATATTACCGTTGTCGGGCAGAAAACTACTATCTTTCTTTGTGTAAATGAATGCAGCGCTACTGTGTCGTTCAACAGTGTCACACAAAAGTAGTGAAAAATAGCCGACTTACAAGCTCACAACGCATAATAACACGACACATTGTGAGATTGTAGATCTGCTATTTTCACTACTTTTTAAACATTTTGAAAGTTAAAGTTCTGCATTTTTTTATAAATATTGACCCAATGAAAAGTATTAAAATAACTAAATAATAACTACATTGGATGGCTGGATGCATTGAAACACATCGGTCTTTTTCACATTTCCCAAAAAGTTATTGTTTCAGTTTCAGCCATACCAGGTTTGCCCCCGACAGCGATGGTATGTGATGTGTTTGCTCTCTTGGTGGCCATTTTGGTGGTCGTCGTTACTGCAGTAATTAGACAGCAGCAGGAAACACTCCTTGATGATTATAAGGAGTGTGACGCATTCTTTACAACCAGAAAACCACTTCAGTCAATGTGCACTGCACACATCCTCTCCAGGATAAAACGTCAAAGTCGTGTTGCATTCTCATTTTTTATTGACCCTTTACACGAGAAGCTCCCCCTTCACGCAACCCTATCTGGGTTTTGCTTCCAGAACACAACATGGTTGTGGCCGTCGCTCGCTGCCTGCTTTCTATAACGCATCGAGGTGACAGACATGCTGACAGACAGCCCATAGCATGCATGCAGAGCGCACCACGGGATGGTTATATATTTTATAATAAATTAGGCTACATAAACGCTGCTGCCGCCTATCGCAAGGCATTTTATGGTTCATGGTTTTACATTCACCATCGCTGATGAGCAGCGCTTTGTAGGCGAGGAGGGAGGCTTGTTCAGGAACTCCATATGGCTCTGCATCAATGTAATAAATATGCGCTGTGAGCCAACGTGAGCCATGATGTCATAAGTTTCGCGGATTCACCGTTTTGCCTGTTTACATGGAGAAGGGATAAAACGGCATTCTCAAAGATTTCCACTCTGGAAGGTGGTTTCACTTTGTTGCGTTTTCACCTCCTGAAAACACCGTTCTCGTCTAAAGGGACACTAGCAAACGATACTTTATTTTGCCGTTTTCTATGAACACCATTCTCGTGTAAAGACCACCTGAGACACTATAGCAGTGGTTCTCAAGGAGTAGTCTGGGGACCACCAGTGGTCCTTGTTGATGGGGTCCCAGGTGGTCCCCAGCTAAATGATGGATAGTTGGTATACTATAGATCTTTAACTCTTGAGAGAGTAACATGTTTCATTTTACACTCTCAAGAGTTAAATTATTGTTAAACATCTGCATTACATTAAGAAATCTACACAATTAGAGAATGCAGAATAATTGTTATTTTGATCAACGTTTGCCTGTTATCTCTCTTATGTGCTACGACAAGAGAGGTAACAGGCAAACGATCAAAATAACAATTATTCTACATTGTCTAATAAATGCAGCATGGTATTGTGGACAAAATCTCATCCAACGATAACAATATTCTAAGTCTTATGTCTGAGAGGCTAAATCTCATCAAATCTGTGGCTCAAATGCAGAATAAATAATGGACCTTGATATGAAAAGGATTGAAAACCACAGCACTATGGGCATCTTTATTACATGTATACTGTACTTCATCCAAACGCCCAAGGATATAGTTCAACAGGGACCACAACATTGGCTGGTATAAAAGCTCTGCTAAGTAGTCTTTCTTATAGGTTCGATGAATGATGACAGTAGTTAAGTAGCTTCGCCTGAGAGACCTTGTAGAATTCAACATTTCCTCTCTAGCCAGAACCACAGGGTGGATTCCTCTTTGGCAACCTGCTAAATGTTTGGTTTCCAAAACAATACAGACAAAAACTCTTTCAATTCAACCAGTTCAGCATGTGAACTTTCTTTAATGTGTTTAATGTCTTTAATGTTCGTGAAACCTGTCTTATACAGTACAAATCTAGCCACCCTAATGGAGAAGGCCGTACTTCGTTTATCCCATTTATCCAGATTCGACTCACTCACTCACACACACACACACACACACACACACACACACACACACACACACACACACACACACACACACACACACACACACACACACAATAAAACATAAAACCTAAAGTGTATATTATTAATATGTTTAATGTTTTATTATTCTACATTCTCATGTGTTATTTATAATAATTATTCAAATAAAAGTAACTCAAAATAATAAAATCACACCCGTGTGAAGTGAGGGGCGCTCTTATCATACATCATCTCATTCCGTCCAATCACAATTTGCGTCCTCACTTATCTTATCTCGTCTTCACTTTTATGCCCTCACTTTTATCTTCAATATGTACTTTGCTCAGCCAATCAAATCATCGCTATGGGGGTCACCAGCCAATCACAAGCCAATGTTTGTGTTCACACAAACCTGGAAAGCTGGGCATAGGAGGGGCTCAAAAATGATCCCCTGATCCATTAAAATTGGCTTAAAGGAGGATAGGCAGGCGGTTGGACCATGACTCAGCCATAACCATATACTACTAAGGAGTTCAAAGCAGCTACACCCAAATATGGAGTGTGTTGTCTAGGCATGTAACGATATATCGTATATCGATATATATCGATATTATATCCCGACGATATGTATCGATTTATTAAAAATTAATATCGATTTTCATTTTCATTCATTTTTTTAGGGGAGCTAGTGTGTGATATGAAATGTGAGCTGTAATCATATTCCATCATATTCACGTGCTTTTGGAGAGAAATGAGACAGACTCCATGCAGTCACTTTCAGTAGTATAGAGGCCTGCAGAGGGGAGCTGTATGTGTCTGACTGTGCCCCGGTGATGGTCGTTATTGATGCTCATTAATACATCAAGGAAGGCAATTATGTTTCTGCACTGTCAAATAGGTCTACATAAGATGCCATCAAAGAAAAGAAGAAATGTTAACTCGAGCTAGTTTTAAACATGAAAGCATGTTTACAGTTGTTGCACAGAAACTAAGTCATTTTACATGAAAAGTAATGCTACTTTTGCAATGTAGTTAAATCAAAATTGTGAAAAAAGCTTGGGGGGGAAGATAAATCATTAAAAAAAAGATTTTTCATTTGTCTGGAAAATAATTGTGTTGAAAATATCGTGAAAAATCGTATCGTGAACCTCATATCGTGATACGTATCGTATCGTGAGTTGAGTGTATCGTTACATGCCTAGTGTTGTCCCATGCGTCATCATGGTGTCCACAAACACATCAATCAGCTCCATATATGGTATGGGCACAAATATATATATATACACACACACATATACACATACACACACACACACACACGATGCAGATGGCCAAATGAGTCCGATCGGCGGTGCATGGTTGTCATGACAACGCAGAGCGTTTGTCAGGAACTAATTAGCCTAACACAACGTACAGTCAAAGGGTTTTATTCCTGTACAAATAAAAAATAATGAAAATAAATGATAAACTAATCAAATAAGCAAAGCAAGCAAGCAATTGACTACTAATAACAAGTAAGACGCGCGAACGCGGGAAGCGAACGCAGCTCGTAAATTGCAAAAACAACAATTAGAATAAAATACGTAATTTTGTAAGGTTTTTTTTAAGTTATTTTTTCTGTGTTTTTTAAGTTATTTTTTTAAGTGAAGTTTTTTTTTAAGTGAAGTTTTTTTTTAAGTGAAGTTTTTTTTCCTTTTAAAGTTTTTCCTTTTTAAGTTAAGTTTTTTTTTAAGTTAAGTTTTTTTTTAAGTTAAGTTTTTCCTTTTAAAGTTTTTCCTTTTTAAGTTGTTTTTTTAAGTTAAGTTTTTTTTTAAGTTAAGTTTTTTTTAAGTTCAGTTTTGTGTGTGTGCATGCGTGCGTGTGTTTTTTCCTTTTCAAGTTTTTCCTTTTTAAGTTTTTTCTTTAAGTTAATTTTTTTTTTAAGTTAAGTTTTTTTTAAGTTAAGTTTTGTGTGTGTGTGTGTGTGTGCGTGCGTGCGTGTCTGTGTGTGTGTGTGCGTGCATGTGTGTGTGTGTTTTTGTGTGTGATACAGCTTCGCCCTCTGGTGGTGGGCGGGTGGTGTTACAGCGTGACAGACAGACACACACACACACACAGACAGACAGACATGATCTGCTGGGTCTCATAGTAAATGCTCACTGCGTTCGCAATTATGACTGTCTATGTATTGTTTGGGGACAGGTCAATTTGTAAAAAGTGTACCCTTGAAGAAAATGTATGTACCCTGGTATAAAATGCCAAATGCTCTATGTAACTGGGGATAAAACTTACACCTGTGTGAAGTGAGCGGTGGAACCGTAGTGTGTGGGGGTCCCCGGGGGCAACATTCAGACCCCCAGGAACGCGCCCAGGGGGCTGGCCCGGTTCCGGCGAGCTTTCCCGCGTCCGAAACGGTCGAGAAATGACAGAGTTACAGTGTGGGGGTCCCCGGGGGATCTCCGGAACATCCGGATCTCCAGGAACATGGCCAGGTGGCCGGCCCGGTTCTGGCGAGCCTTCCCGCGTCCGAAACGGTGGAGAAAAGCTGCAAGTTGCAGCTTTCCGTGCTAGGACGCGTAGACATACATACATACATACATACATACATACATACATACATAGGGACACAGGGGCCCCCCGGAACATCATATCATTTGTTTGTTCAGTTCGTTTTTATATAATCTATATATTATATAATCTATATAATCAATGTGTTTTATATGCTTTTATAATTGAAAGCATTAATTTGTTTCAATTATAGTTCTATATACCTTTATTATGTGCTGTGGATTGGGGCTAATGTAGACCTAACTAGAAAAAGTGCCCTTCTGGGCACAGGTCTCCACCAGGAGGATAGGAGTGTGTGTGATGTTTGGCAAAATGTTTAGGAGTAACATAAACATGTTTTTTTGTTTATTTGTTTCTTGCAACAATTTTCTTCATTTTGTTGAGGAAATGCAGAGCCAGATCATTCATAGCATCTCTGAGGATAGAATTCTGGATGAGCAGTACAAAACGGGCTACTCCTGAAAACTTTGGAAGGCAATCAGTGTAGAATCTGAGAAATCCAACAGGCTCGTCTTGATCACATGACTACAGAGATCATGTGTACCGATTTGCGTGAGATTTGGATGAAATCTGTGCGACTAACATAAACAATGTGTTTTGCAGAAATCAGCCTCATGGTGGCGCTATAACCGGCATATGTGGAGGGATGCAGGGAAAATGTTTTTCCATGGCCTCTAGGCAGTGCGCATACATAAGTTGTCGATGCAGTTATAGGTAAAAACAGGAATTGGCCTGTTATAGCGCCACCGTGAGGCTGATTTGGGGAAAATATAGTGGCATGTCATCCTCGGCCTAGTGGAAATGTGCGTGCATAATTTCATGGAAATTGGACACTGTGTTTGTGGCATTTTGTTTGAAACGGACCAATCATCTGAGCTTTGGAAGCCAATCTTAGCCAATCAGGATGGAAGATGGGAAATTGTGCAGATCCGTGTTGATCACATGACTATGGAGATAGTGTATACCGAATTGTGTGATGTATGGATAAAATGTGTACGGGTTATCTACAGAAATGTGTTTTGCCTAAATCGGCCTCATGGTGGCGCTATAACAGGCCGTTGAGGATATTTGGGGCAGAGGTTCGTCGTTGGCATCCAGGGAGTGTGTATGCACAGTTTGGCATGGATCGGGCCAACGGTGGTGGAGATTAGCTGATAACGGACGGACGGAAGGACGGCCGGAAGGACGGACACACACACACACACACACACGGACGGAGTGCAAAACATACTCTCTCCCCATGCCTTCGGCCTGGTGGAGACAATTATTAACCCACAATATACTATATCAAAATGTATTCTATTTACTTGCATAATGGGGATACTTTTAGTGTTGTCATAATTATGCATTTACCTTGCAAACGTCACCTTTGTAATTGAATTAGTACATGAATCCATCAGCCACTGTTATTATCCAACTCTTTAGACTGCTTCAGACAGAACACTAGTCTACTTAGCAGGTTGGCATTCTGCGCCGATCAGCAGGTTTTGTTAGCGAGGTTAGTGAGGCTGCTAATTTGAAGTCTATATGCGAGGTCTCTTCTCAACTCTTAATGATAGTGTAGACGCTAGGTATATTTGACTTTTGTTGTAATGTATTCAATTCATTCATTCTTTCACATTCAAGTAGCCTTAACTGACCTATACTACAATATAGCCTAGGTCATTTAAGGCTACTTGAATATTTATTTTTCCTTTATTTACCCAGGGTAAATTTCAGCAACGCCCTGCACATAGAAACACACAGACAGACAAACACATTCAAACCTGGGAGCTGACCAGTACAACCACAGTCTTGTACCGTTGGCCACTAAGCAGCTCCACTGGAGCAGTTGGGGGTTCAGTGCCTTGCTCAAGTGTTGGGTGAGTGATGAACAATCATTTCCCGACCCAGATTTTTCCTGCCCGTCCAGGGAATCGAACCGGCAACCTTTCGGCAACAAGGGCGCTCCTCTAACCCTTAGGCCACCACTGCCCTATGTGGACAAATTAGCCATATGCATCTAGCCTACTTGTAGCCTACCGATACTACAGTATGTCTGCAAATCTGCACTCTATATAGCCTATATATATTTTTTGTTTTTATGCAGTTTTAGACTATTATTAATACACGCCGTGTCTGTGTGCTACACAATGACCAAGCATGTTCCACATGAGGTTCTAGAACATTACACCGTCGTGTCTGCACGTCAACGGGGACGTGGGGCTGGGCGCAAAGTCACCATTGTTATCATCACATAATTCATTGTGTTTGTTTATCTCTGCTCACGGGCACTCGGTGTAGTGGCAGACCAGCCGAGTGCACAACCAGGGAGGGAGGGAGGGAGCACTCCCCCGGAAGAATGACAAGGGAGCTTTGAACTGGCTGTGCTGTGGTACCGTGTGCAGTCAGTGGGTGTGCACTGTGCACACATTGCAACCCAAATCACGGGGCTGGCAACAGATAGCTGACTAAGCCTGAGCAGTGTTCATATCGTCGACTAAAACTATGAGAAAAAAAAATTGTTGGCTACCTTTTTTCACTGATGAAAACTAAGCTATGATGACTAAAACTATAAGACTAAATATATTGAGAATTTCGTCATCAAATAAAAACTAGACTACATTGTTAGGAAGGGACTAGTGGACAAGAGATCCAGTGTAAGTAATTTTACATTTGGTTGCATGCTTTAAAAAGCAGATCTACAAGCTCACAATGTGTTGCGGTGTGACGCGTTGTGAGCTTGTAGATCGGCTATTTTCAACAAGTGTAAAATCAGTCATTACGACGGCATCAAGGCCCGCCAAAATACATTTTAGTCGACTAAATCAACTGTAGATTTAGCCGACTAACCAAAACATCCCAGGTCACTAAAATGTGACAAAAACTAACTATTCAAAAGACTGACTAAAACTAAAATCGAAATTTGCTGTCAAAATCAACACTGTGCCTGAGCCTCTGCATCAAAGAAAAAGAAAAGTCTAGACTTGCTTCTCTCCCATGTAGTCTTTGAATTTGAAGTCTATTAATCACATGAGATAGGTTGATTTGATCAAAATCATTTTGGATGCAAGACCTCTTTTAATAGCCTTACATGAAGAAATATGTCCATTGGTCTCTTGTAATAAACGTATCTATGCAGCCTATAATATGCATAGTTATACAATGGTGTTTTTGTTTGATGTGTTAATTGGAAATCCACTGTTCCCATGTACGTGTCAACAGCCCCCCCTTACGTAATTAAAATGGCATCTCGGAGTGGCCACAGAAATCCACTGTCCCTATGCGTATGTCAACAGCCCCCCCTCCCCCCTTTTACGTAATTAAAATGCCATCCAGGAGTGGGACACACGTCTCGTGTGCACAACTCTTTCAATCATTCATCTGCGACTCATGGGAAAAAGGCACGAGACACATTTTGCACCCGGTTCAGATCAGCCTCTGGACTCTATAAAAGCTGCTTCGTGACTGGCTATCATCATCACAACAAGAAACACTGTCTCAACCGAGAGAGAGAACACCAGTTACTGAAAGCGAAAGAACTTTGAAAGAGCACTACTCAAAATGGACAAGTGTGACTGCAACAAATGTGAGTGTTTAAAAGAAGAAACTATTGTCTTATTGCTCTTGAATTGTAGCCAACTGGCTTTACATTTCTTGCTTTTTTTTACTTGAAATAACCTGTCGTCGTTTTCTGTGACTTGTAGCTGGAACCTGCAAGTGCGCTGGATCCTGCTCCTGCACTAACTGCTCCTGCACCTCATGCAAGAAAAGTAAGGCTTTATACTTCACACTTTGATTTTAAGTCTGGGATGAGATTTTAAGCTCCCGCCTCCAACTACTTGTGTGTTTAGCTATGGGTCTTTCTGTTTGTTCTTGGGGTTCGGATTCAAAACTGCAGTTTGAAATTGTGCATTCCATGATTAATTTGGTGCTTGCTGTAATTATTATTTTCCTAAATCCCACGATTTTGTAACCCATGTTTCACCCGGAGCCAATTGCCTAAGCTGTAATGCTGGGTGCTACTCTCCCACTGCCAACCTGGGGAGAGCACCAAACTGAGCTCATGCTTCCTTCAATGCATGAGGAATGAGCCTCTTATCATTTCTTATCACCTGATGGGACGGGACGTTATTCGTTATTCCAACCAGTTCCGTTCCCCTCCATCAGGCTGACCAGCGGCCCCTTGTGAGGGTACCTACCCTAGGGGACACGGGGAGAACATGCAAACTCCACACAGAAAGGCCCTTTCGCGAACCCTGCCTCGGGTATATAGTGTAATTGTTTTTAATGACCACGTGTAGCCTACGTGTACACATGCACAGGTGTGTTCACTCTGCCGGTCCACTAACTAGCCTAGTGGGTTCCCAAACGTTTTAGCCTGTGACCCATCTAGTGAAAATAGCGAATCTACAAGCTCACTTTGCGTTGCGTTGTGAGCTTGTAGATTTTCACTACTTCTTAAATATATTTTCTAATTTATGGAATTTCTTAGATTCGTCTTAATTCTTCATGAAATTTCTGGGGGGAAAAAAATCATTGAATTAAAAAGTAAATTCAATGATTGAAAGGTTTTGCTTTTTTGGGAATGTTTTTTGAAAATATTTTTGAAATAATACAATATGAAAGCAATAGAATACACCCGCACACTGTGTATTAGCTCTGTACATGAGTATTTTCTTATTTAATGAAGCAACGTTTCGGTCCCTCCGGACCTTCCTCAGGCAGAGGAACCGAAATAATATCTAAAAACCAAATGTAGGAAACAAAAACTAAGGGGACCCATACCATTGTGTCTGTGACCCACAAATGGGTCCCGACCCACTGTTTGGGAAACACTGAACTAGCCTATTCTGATTTAACCCCTTCCTCCCCCCTTGCAGGCTGCTGTCCATGCTGTCCCTCTGGATGTGCAAAGTGTGCGTCTGGGTGCGTGTGCGAGGGTGGCAAGAGCTGCAACACCGGCTGCTGTCCTAAGTGAGGTCGACCTGACCCGACCTGCATGACCCGACCTGGCGTGGTGTGTGTGTGTGTGTGTGTGTGAAGACAAGGAAATGGATGTGCATCACCTACTGACGCTGAGAATAGCGCCCCCTATTGCAGTTTACAATCGTCTGTGTGTTTTTGTACTTCATGTCAAATGTGATTAATAAAATTTAAAAAAATGCAATCTTGGAAAAGCTACCAAAAATTACTTGGACTCATACTCAATAATTATGGTAACTAACCAAACGGGCTGTTTGTTTTGAGTTGGATTTGACAGCCTACTTAAGAAAGTAATACTGCAAAAACATTTTATGAATTATTAACTGGGTTGGTGCACGTGTGTGTGTGTGTGTGTGTGTGTGTGTGTGTGTGTGTGTGTGTGTGTGTGTGTGTGTGTGTGTGTGTGTGTGTGTGTGTGTGTGTGTGTGTGTGTGTGTGAGTGTGAGTGTGTTTTTCCAACTATCAGCTAAATGCATATCAATGTGGGGGTCCTTGGCATGAAACAGTTTGAGAACCACTTCTCTAATCTCAAGACAATGTCTTTGCACACTAGCAACCAACCCAAGTCCAGTTCTACTGTGGGAGGGCAGCCCAGCAGCCTACTCACCGTTCCAAACAGTCTTCCATCTCTGTTCATGGCTAGATAGCGGTTAGCAGACATTCCTTTGATCACCAGCTCCCCCACCGAAGTTGCCTGGAGTTGAAGCTTTACTGAGGAAACAAATACATACATATTTATTTATTTTTTTGCACGTGCAATGGGCTTTGAATGTAAACAGTGGGGTGTTTTCATTCTGAAGGGATATACTTTGTCTCTTCAAGCCTTGATGCAAAGGAGGTACTGTGTGATCCCAAACTAAATCATGTTCGAGACGCAACTTATTGTTATCGTTACTTATTGTCGTATGTCTTATTGCCATTGATAATAATAATAATAATAATAATAATAATAATAATAATAATAATAATAATAATAATAATAATAATAATCATCATTATTTAGAGAGAACAAAGTTAGAAAGTGCTTTGACATCAAATCAGAGAAATAAGCACAAAAAAAAAAAAAACCTTTCTTGCCAGCTGACCACATGAAGCCAGACCAAGCGAAAGCACCGTTACTAGGAAACAGGGGCCTTGGTACGTTTTATGTCGCAATCAGGATGATTCCACTTAACGGTTCACAGAACATTAGGCATCTGTCTGTAGTTATGGTGCCTTGATGATGACTAAAGCCATTCATCAAGAGACATTCTTCCTTGAAAGGATGCATGTTATAAATCCTCTTTGTAGCAGGAGTAGTGGACCAGATTGTTTGCTGGGCATATAGGATGGCCCACAGCTATTGTGATGGAAGGATAGCTTTCCCTCCGATTGTTTCACGTCTCTGCTCAACCCATTTCCACAGAGCTTCTAAAGATGATACACAAAGCTTTATCACGGTGTCGATGGTGAGTTGCTTTAGCATCGTCCTCAGAAGGGGACTGGCAAGAAAGAAATGTCAGGGATTGATTACAATGTCGCAAGAAACAGAATATGTTCCTGCCAACTGTTATGAATCAACATTTCCCATCTGCCAAAGTTGGCTCAAATATGTTTTCCATATACAGTACAATAGGCAATTGTGAATGTGATACAGTGGACAACTGTAGTGATGAACTACTAAGCAACTTTGTGACTGAGTGATATGTTGCATGCTTAAAGGTTTGTATCATATCACACCTAGACAGTCTACAACTCTACACCACTGGTTCCCAAACTTTTTCATGTCAAGGACCCCCAAATCAGCACTAATTAGCCCTGCGGACCCCCATTTGAAGAGATATGCCAGGGACCCCCATAAGAGAAGATTTGTATGGCTCTAGCAGTGATGCTCAACCCATTTAATTTCAAGGACCCCCAGTTTGACATGCATTGGTCTACGGACGGGCCCCCATTTAATGGCATCATTTCCCCAATTTATATCGTAAAATCAATGTTATTTTGAGTTACAGACCCATAAGGGTCTATTTGGTTCCAAACTATATTTTAGCTGGTGACCTCCTAGAACTCCCTCAAGGACCCCTGGGGGCCCCTGGACCCCACTTTGTGAACCACTGCTCTACACTAGTTTAGCCAGCAGATTCTTGTTAGCCAGATACATTTTCAATTATTCATAATTTTCAAGTACGTTTCCTTGTCATGTTGACTCTTTTATGAGGTTGGACCTAATGTCAATACATAATTCTAAAAATAGAAGCCTTAAGGCCTAGGTATGTCCTCTCCTTGAACATATTATATTTTGGACAGCTGTTTGAGAGCACCTGTTTGAAATCGTATCTGATGCAATATGCTTGAAAGCTTGCTTTCCACAGAAAAATCCTATTTGCTTCCCCCAATCCCTCCTTTCCAGTTATGATGACAAAACTTAGGGGACATACTGTAGGTATAGAATATAATCAAAATGATACAGAGGCTCCCCAGGGATGTGTTTTCACTTTAACATATTGCAGTAACGGCTAGTTTTCACCAATCTATAATCTGCATATATATACACACATACATACACCATACCTTTTAACTTTTTATCTCACTGTTGGTGAAATGTGCAGTAGCCTATTGTACTTACTGCAGTGTAATAGTAGTTTAGCTACAGTAGTCGCATACTTTCATTGAATGTCTTAATTTTGGCTTAGCTGCGGGGCAGATGAGTGTGACTTTGAATGTTGATGACAATCTACGCTAAATACTGTATACATCATACACACTCACTGTCCACACTGCTGTGAGAGTAAAAATTATACTGAACTAAAAGTTATACTTTAGCTGCAGTGTTTGCCAATGGAGTACATAAAATGTAACTGAGTCGGAAAACAAGAAAGAAAAAGAAACGACGCCTTGTTGTGTGCCTTCAAGTGTTAATGGCACAGAAGGAGAAAGATGGGACTGGAAGCACTTACTGTGGGGGTCGTTCTTATCCCGGATTCCGTCCACTCGGCCGTCCGAGTGGATTCTGAGAAAGAAGCCTCCGTTCTTGCAGTACAGCCGCTTGGGATCCTTGAAGTTCCCCGGCGGAAAACATCCGCCGCCGTTGTCTTCAGGTGCGGTGGGAAGTGTGGTGATTTCTCCCGTGGCCATCTCCTCCTCTTTTTCCTGCAATCCCCACTACTAGGCTACTACAGCTGCTACTTTTCCTTCCCTCTATCGTGCAGGAGGGAGCCCCACGGTTGGCCTCCCACCTCCCACCGTCCTGTCTGCTTCCCTCCTCCTCCTCCTCCTCCCTCCTCCCCTTCCTCCTCTGAAAGCCCCACACAGACTTAACCCTGGGGGTCAAATAGTTTGCTTGAAAATCCTCCTCCCGGTCAACATGCCAGCTCCAAGAGCATATTGAGCAATGGCACTGTGGGACATCCGTAGGACTTTGGCAAGGGGTTCGCCCCTAGACGGAGCTGGGGCTGAAGTCTGCCATCTTTAGTTGCTATAATGTTCCAGTAGCAAACCCGGCGTGCAGTGGTTTCGCTGGAAGACTGACACATGTGGGTGCCCCCTCTCTTAGGTCTTCGCTTTTTTTGAACCAAAAATCCACAGCTGGCTTGGATCTGTGGAGGGCTCTCCCCTGTGGGCCTCAGTTCGCATGCGCCCATTGAAGACACACACACACACACACACACACACACACACACACACACACACACACACACACACACACACACACACACACACACACACACACACACACACACACACACACACACACACACACACACACACACACACACACACACACACACACACACACGCCCACTGACTCTTGCTCAGTGGACTCTAAATAAGAGGAGAAATGAGAGGAAGGTAAAAAAGGGGGGGCGTGAAAGTGGATCTGCGTCACCAGGAGTCTCAAGAAGGCCGACACCAGTGACGTCCAGCACAGCTAACGACAGCACGTGTTTCACTGACTCAGACACTGTTGTTCAATAGCAAGAAAACATTCTATAAATAACACCAGCGGCTGATTCACTCATTGCCATTTCCAACAATAAAAGACAATGTACAGTAGAATGGGCAAAAGCCGGAGAAGAAAAATGAATGAATTACTAATTGGCTATCCTCCGGTACTTCTCCAAGCCGTGTTGAGTTAGGGCTCAGCAGAGGAATCTCTCCGTGCAGTATTTGTTTATTAAGAGACCAGCAACTTGACCAGCCATTTGTCATAAATAGGCTCTGGTCTGGATGTATATAGCTGCACTCTACTACATCTGAGGTTCTGGATGTATATAGCTGCACTAGTCTCTACTACATCTGAGGTTCTGGATGTGTGCATGGTTCTGTGTACATGGTTCTGCATGTGTACATGGCTGCAGGCGACCACATCTGAAAGGCATGTTGGTTTAGTGTTGATTCTGCTGTACTCTTGGTTGAACTCACTCTGGTGAATGGCAGCACATGAGATGATACAGGGAACTCTAATGCACTCGGTCCCGCAGTGTAATACAGCATATACAGTACAGTATGTATGCTTTGAGACTATTTATTTTACAGCTCAATCTCTACCTAGACTAGCTGGGCCAGGGCCACATTATATGATTCAGTGACAGCAGCACCAGGGATGAAATTGTACTTTCTCTCTCCTCTCTCACTCTTTATATATATAGATATTTCAATCTATTCAAATCCAACGTGAAGTGGCCTCATCCATTGTTTTTGTATAAGCTGCAATCCAAATCATGTTCTGTATAAAACAGACAGACAGAGAGGGAAAACAATTGTACACAGAGGGCTCTATTTTTGTACATGCTAAACCCCTTATACCTAAATTTCTTTGACTTTTTTTTGTATTATTTTGAAAAACATTTTTGAATAGTTAAAAAGGCCAATCTGCAAAAATGTTTAGGGATAAGGGGTTTAGCATGGACGAAAATAGAGCCCTTAGTCTGAACTCTTTACATGTGTCACCAGTTGAGCCATGCCAGTTTCCTTCTCAATGTTTTGTTTAAATTGGTCATACCCCCACCCATATATATGGCTGAACAACCTGACACTCCATCTAAACGACTGAACCGACTGAACCCTGATGAAACCATCCGTGTGATTATAAAACAGGATGTAGCCTACTAGAATTTCGCGGGCCTTCGGCCCGCTCATCCTCGCGCCATGCGATGCGTCGCAAATGGGAAGAAGGCAATGGCAAGCCATGATGTTTGAATTTATGCATTTGCTTGGAAAGCGCAAATTTGCCAAGCTGGCTGAGTGGCCCTGTGTGGTTTTGTGTATTTGCGTCTGAAAGTGAGCATGGCAAGGCGCAGGAACAGTATACTGTACTGTACTGTGCTGTACTGTAAGTCTTTGTACTGTACTGTACTCATGTGTACTGTACTGTACTGTTCTCTGTGCTGTTGTATTAGTGTTGTTTTTTATTATTATTATTATTATTATTACATGGATTAATATTCTGATGTACTGTACTGTACTGTTCTCTGTACTGTTGATATTATAGTTATTAGTGTTGTGTTATTATTTCTTATTATTATTATTAGTATTATTACATGGATTAATATTATGATGTGAGCTTTGTTTCTGTACTGTACTGTACTCATGTGTACTGTGCTGTTCTCTGTATTGTTGATATTATTGTTGTTATTAGTAGTGTTATTGATTATTGTTATTATGATTGAAAGAGAGCATGGCAAGGCGCAGGAACAGTATACTGTACTGTACTGTACTCATGTGTACTGTACTGTACTGTTCTCTGTACTGTTATTAGTGTTGTGTTGTTATTTATTATTATTATTATTATTACATGGATTAATATTCTGATGTACTGTACTGTACTGTTGTCTGTACTGTTGATATTATAGTTATTAGTGTTGTGTTATTATTTGTTATTATTATTATTATTGGATATGGATTAATATGCTGATGTGAGGTTTGTTTCTGTACTGTACTGTACTGTACTCATGTGTACTGTACTGTTCTCTGTACTGTTGTTATGATTAGTGTGTTGTTGTAATTGTGTGTTATTATTATTATTAGCGTTTTGTGGCGTGTGTGTGTGTGCCATTTCAGCTGCATCGCGAGGCGATCCAAATTCCCCCCCCCCCCCCCCCCCCCCCCCCCCGCGCACGCACGCACGCACACACCACACACACACACACACGTGTCTGCAGTGACACTGCGTTGTACACAGCTGTTGTATTTCATCCGTACTGACTGGCAGAGGCAGTGCTTAACACTGGACGCAAATCATCCAGTGTTAAGCAGTCATCCAGGATTCATAGAACCATAGTTACATACGTAACTTACGTTTTGTGTTGCATGGCGTTGTTGCAGCGTCTGCGTGTAGTGTTGGCGTTGTTGTTGTTATCCATATATGCGCCTCGGTTCGGCCCGATTGTACCACGTCAGGTGTCGATGCGGTCGTGGTTGCATGATTGTAACGTTGTATGTATGTAATCGCGGCGCTCTCCATCCAAGTTAGAATCAGTGTAGAACCTGTGTTGTTGTTGTTGTTCTTCTTCTTCTACTGTTGGTTTCCGGCAGGCTGTACACTGTGTGTGTGTCACACCAAAAGTGGTGACCTATAGAATCCTGTACCTAGAAGCATCACGCAATCGTCTCCCTCCCTGTGTGGGTCACGTGGTGGGCTGTGAGCGAATGGGAGAGGGAATGTAGTGTTGCCAGGTCCGCGTATTGTAAGCGAGTGGTAGTGTGTGTAAGTAGCGTGTTGAATGGCATTTTTTCTGTGCTTGTTTTCATAGACGTGGCAACAAATTAGGCGGGGGTGTCGGTGCTTGTGGCGTGTTTGTGTTTGTTATTGATATTGATATTGATAGCGAGTGTGGACGGGAGCCGGCTGTAGTGGCAGTGCGATGACAATTTTTACGCGGCTGGTGTCGAGTGTGGCCGTGCGGCGCGACATGAGGAGATAGGGAACCAACGACGCGGAGGGTAAGTGTGTGACGTGTTAGTGTGTTGTTGCAGTGTGTGTTGCAGCGTGTTGCAGCGTGTCAGTGACGTAGTAGCTGGTGCCTTTTGTTCCTGTCCTGGGGACACCTCCTGGGGACACCTTTTCAATTGTATATAAGATAACATGCCAACTTGGTTTGACTAATCTGGTGAATTTTCTTCTGCAGCAGTTGTCATTCGACTGCCCAGTCATTACTTAGTCAGCCTTCAAAGACATTGGCTCTGTCTGGA
The DNA here is from genome assembly GCF_951216825.1 of Electrona antarctica. Taxonomy (NCBI): domain Eukaryota; kingdom Metazoa; phylum Chordata; class Actinopteri; order Myctophiformes; family Myctophidae; genus Electrona; species Electrona antarctica. The sequence continues at coordinate 32,364,098 of NC_136806.1, forward strand.
TGCACCCCAGCTCTGTCAAACATTTCCTTTATGACAGCAGGCCATAAACCACCAATGACGGGGTACTAAAAGCAGTCTAGCTAGCAGTGAGAGTTCCATGTCACAGACAGTACAGACATGTATTGTGTGCAGTGTGTCAATAGCACAAAGACACAGAGAACATATACCCAAAATAAATACTATACCATACTAGCAAAGCCCATAGTTTTAGGAAAATGTCATTTGGGTTTTTGGATGTGACACAGAGAAACTAAATATATATTTTGTCTCCCCCATGTGGTCAGAGGTAGGAAACCAATCACACAGTAGCCCATTTGTGTTCCTTTATGTGACAGCCTATGACAGAATACTGTATAAGCAGAAGTCACCCAATGTAAAGATGTAACAGGCATGATTGTCTCAAAGTCAAACGATTTTGCTGTAAATCAGACATTCCCTCACATTCTCTCTCACTCAATCTGATTGAACCAACATAGCCCAAACGGATAATAACAATCCTCATAGCAGCGATACATTCGCCTGTGCATCAACAGCCTTGGCATCAATGCCCGTGATGACCTCAGCATCCGTCTGCAACACAATGAACACCAGATCTAGAGCCTTCCTCCACGCTTCCATCTTCACACTCACATTATCAAAAACCCTCACTGCCGACGCATCCTCGCTGGATTCAATCTCAGAGGGAATCGGCCCATCGTCCGCTTCTCCTTCCAAGAGGAGTTTTGAAAACTCGTCATCGATGCACGATACTTTCAGCAGTTGGCTGAGTGAAGTCCAAGCCTCCACTTTGGAGCGCAAGCCACTGTTCGCAATGATGGTGGACACATAGTCCATCAAACCATCTGCCATGAGCGGCAGCACTACATCTCCGCAGGGGTCACTTGCTCTTTGCATGGTGGTTTGACGTGTCGAACAAACGTGCATTTGAAGGCCACGAACGCAAAGCATCTCTATGGCTCCGGCTCCAGGCAGGACCGCTCCATCTCTCAGCGCCCAGTGTAAACGATAAGCGCAGCTCCAAAACTCATCCTCGAGGGCCTGCAGTTTAGCTCGTACGCAGCTCGTGAGGATCGCCGTGACCAGCCCATTATTATTACTACTAGAAATATTTACAGCTAGCGATGATCTCCGCTCACCGCCGCTGAGGTCTCTCCATACCGTGACCTGCACCCCAGTGCCGACACAACGCCTTGTCAGCTGGGTAGCATAGGTTACGGGAATGGCCCCGGTCGCGTCTGCAAAGGCCCTCAAAATGGAGGGTTTCATTTTCTCCACCACAAGGATAGTGTGCCTGACGCAGTGCTGCATCAGTTTTTCATTCACGGCACCGGTGAGTAAAATCAGATTCACTTTCAGTTTCAACAGAGTTGCCAATACGATCTCTATCCATTCTTCCTCTTTGCTTAAAGTCCCCGTGGCCAGTGTTTCAGATACGATTCCTACACCTGTTGGCTTATTGAAGCCAACATGGCGATACTGATCGCACAGATCTCCGTCAATGAGAGCAACATCCACGTGCTTGTCCTTCAAGTGCTGTGTGACAGAAGCCTGCTCAGCAGATAACAGAGCCACACAACCGGGTAAAATGCAAGCGTGTTCCTCTGATAAATTCGGTAGAACGCAAGTTACCACCTTATCGATGTCAAATGTCGTATGACTAAATGTATTGTTTTTTGACTGCATCAGACTGGCTTCCACCACTAAATTCATTGTATCAATGTGACCGTGGCTCACTGCCCTAGCAACGTGGACAACGTCAACATATTTAGACATGACATTGTCAGCCTTGGCTTGACAAAAATGTCTACTGTGGCTGAGTTTTATTTTCTGTTGTCCGGGGGGGACGTTCTGAATCTTGGGAGTTGATCGTTGGATACGGGAAGACGCCGGCAAAGGTTCCAGTTCCACACTAGGCTTCCTTTGTTGCAAACCTTGAGATTTGGCGGTGCAGTTCCCAGACCGTATTGAGCCAAGATCCTCAGTGGAGACTCTGTTTGCCCTGCACACACCCAGACATATATCCAGCCCTTCAGACATTGCTGAGATGACGTGTGGTATTGAAACCCCTCTCTGAAGACACTCCAGAGCAGCTCGACTCCATGCTCCTGCAAATAGGATCGTTGTTACCACGAGGAACTGGATCAAACATCGACGAACCAGAAAAGTTTGGGATTTGGAATAGTTTCCGGAACAATTTTTTTAAATCACACTGTCAGAGTTGGTATGTGGACTTCTCGTCTGCTATACAATTACAATACCATTGGTTCTCAAACGTTTTAAATCCAAAGACCTCCTCACCATAACTCTGAGTGTACAAATGGAACGGGTCCATGTGGTTGCATGTGCACACTCTCAAGAGTTTCAGAAGGTCCATTTGAAACCACCGATAGGAATCGTTAAAGGGAACCCGTTAAAAGAGAATCATTATAGGAACTGGAATCGTTCAAATCCTTCAGAATCCCAACTAGTCACGATCATAACATTTTTGTTGAAAATGTATTGCACAGGGTAGATATGACAAATAACCTAAATATACAAAGAAATTACTGACATATTCAAAAATGTTGTACTTCCTCAAAGATGGAGTGCCGGTACAATTTAATTTTTTTATTTTTGTAGTGTACAGAAAGTGTTAAAAATTGTTTTTATGTGGCCACACACCCACAAGTTAATTTAAAGTATGCCTGGTGGGTGGTGATGGGTGGTGATCCACCTGAACTGAAGCCCCACCCACAGCTGTTGTTGTATGATAAAGGGGAGGGGTTAGGGGAGGGGATGATATTGTGATGTCACTATATCACTGTCATTTCGATTGGGCCGTTTGACCTGGGCCTCGATTGGGCCTTTTGAGAAACCAAAAATTACACAGGGAAGACATATTTCAATATTCTAACTATTACTTCTATTACAGTAATGTTAACTCCATACACACATACAAAACAGACACGGCACTCCATCTTTAAACACATTCAGTGGAAATAGTAGATCGGCTATTTGCACTTTTCTTTTTTAAATATTTGCAACTGTATGTACATTTTTTGACATGGAAAACGACTATGACAATTATGTTAAATTATTTGCGATCATCTCGAATAATTGTGATTGGGTGATTATTATGTAATAACAACAATTGTGACAGGCCTAACAAATTATGTCAGGCACAGAGGTCATTGACATTTGGCTTGTGGTGGGCATTTTTGCCACAGACATACAAAACACATACATAGATAGACCTGAAAACAGGTCTGTTCAAATGGAACCAAACGGAACCGTAAGGGTTCCATTTGAACACTCTCAGAGTTCCAGGGGTCTTTGCAAATAAAACATTTGAGAACCACTAGTACTAGTTGGACTCCTAGTGTGCCATAGTGTCATAATAAACAATTGCCATACATAATCTGAAGAAAACCTGGAGATTGACATACAGTAATTGGGTCTTATGATCAAAATAAGAACATCATAATGGTGTGTAAATCATAATGGTGTGTTCGTACACCCGACATTTGTCCGTGTACGGACATATTGGTGACCCCTGGTCAGACGGGCCCTACTGTACCTGCAAGGAAAAGGAGACACCGTGACCCAGAGCGACGTTGCTTGTGGTGAGCCCGAACGGCCTCCAAGGCCAGCTGACCCACCGCGCCGCGTGTCACCTCCAGGCTCTCCAGGAGGCGGAAGCACGAGCAGACCACGGAGGACTCTCCACTCGTCTCGTCCAGGATGAACGTGTACCTGGTCGAGGGTCCCAAGGAGGAGTGCGTCAGTGCAGCCAGAGCCGAGAGCTGCTGCAGTCCCACGTGTTCCCTCTGGTTTACCAGTGCACTTCCAGACATGACTCGAGGAGTCTGAACTGTGGAAAAGGAAAAAGGGACACGTACATCCGTTCAAGGAATACATTACCAAAACACTCTCCCCAAAAACACAGTCGCCCTGTAAAGTAAAGTGGGAAAGTGCGGCAGATTTCACGTGGTATTCCTAAACAAAAGAAATAGAATCCAAAAGAAAGTACGCACAACTCTAAAAAACGCATTTGGGGTCGAAACGTGTTTCGAGGAGAGGAGCCACCAGAAAAATATGATCTCATTGCTGAACATAGTTAAAATGTACCTGAGGGGGCTTTGCAATAGCATTACATAACATGACAAAAACACTTAGAATGGGAAATAAAGGAGGGAAAGGGAAATAGTTTTGTTTTTTGTAAGTAACTTTGAAATGCTACTGATGTTTGTGCTCAACACTCTTGAAAACAAAGTATTCCAATTCCAAGTCGAAACCGATTGTTTTTCTTATGATCGGCCGATCTTGTGCGTAAGGGGAACATTTGAATATTTCCAAAATGAATATGTCAAAACCCACGTCAAAACTGTCCCTGTGTATGTGGGATAATGGGGAGGAAGGGGAGATGTTTAGGCCTGTCACAAAGATGCAAAATGATATTAATCGGCCCCAAAACACCTGATCGGAGCATCCCTATAAACTGGCACCAACTTCAAGTAAGGTGAGTAGGCTACAGCAGTGGTTGAGGTTCTCAAACTTCTTCATGTCAGGGACACCCAAATAGGCACTAATTAGCCCACGGACCCCCATTTGAAAAGATATGCCAGGGACCCCCATATAAGAGAAGATAAATTCAAGGACCCACAATTTGACATGCATTAGCCTACGGACCCCATTTAATGCCATTTTCTATCTCTGACTGGGACCCCCCAATTTATATTATAAAATCAATGTGAGCGTGTACAAATGGAACCACACGGACCCATTAGGGTCCGTTTGGTTATGAGTTACAGACCTATAAGGGTCCATTTGGTTCCTAACTTAAATATCATTTAGCTGGGGACACCCTGGAACTCCCTCAAGGACCCCTGGGGGTCAGACCATGTGTTGATGTGTTGAACATGTACTCTCCTGTGCTTGTCTTTGCAAACTGTTAATAAAGTATTCAATCAATCAATCAATGCAGCTTCAAGCATGCGAATTTACAGTAACAACACAAGTTACAACTGATACTAGCAAGAAAATAACCTGTTGTCAGATGCTTCCGTTCCTTGTTTTGTAGCTGCTGCTGTGTCGTGGTGATATGTAACAACGGAAAAAGAGTAGAATAGAATGGGCTACATTTCTTACAATACAAACTAGGACATCAACATACCTGATGTGAGATGTGTGAGTGTGACTGATACAGCCAGGCTCGGAGTGACTCTAGTCTGGACTGATAGCGTCTCTCCCTCACGTCCTATGATGTCCAGCTGGCTTTGTGCGTGTGACACGCTGCACATGGGCAAGCAACGCCAGGCTACACAAGTTGCTAGGAGACGAGACCCGAGTGCTTATACTTACTTCTTCTTTTATCTTTCCGGCAGCAGACTAGACGCCCGGTCATCATCGGCGTATTACTGCCTCCCACTGTTTGTGTTAGGTACTGCTCAATTGTAGTGTGGCCTTTACTACAGTGGTTCCCAAACCTTTTCATGTCAAGGACCCCCAAATTGACACTAATTAGCCCCGCGGACCCCCATTTGAAAATATATGCCAGGGACCCCCATAAGAGAAGGTTTGTATGGCTCTAGCAGTGATATTAATATTAATTTCGAGTACCCCCAGTTTGACATGCATTAGGCTATGGACCCCCATTTAATGGCATTTCTATCTCTGGGACCCCCAATTTATATTGTAAAATAAATGTGAATTTAACTCTAAGAGTGTACAAATGGAACCAAATGGACCCATTAGAGTTACAGACCCATAAGGGTCAATTTTGTTCCAAACTATCATTTAGGGTGGGGACCCCCTAGAACTCCCCCAAGGACCCCTGGGGGTCCCCAGACCCCACTTTGAGAACCACTGCTTTACTACACAGGTCTTGCTTTTTGGTCAGTGTGGAAAAAGTACTACAAATATTTGACTTAAGTAAAAGTATAAATACTGCAATGTAGATGTACTGCCGTATTAAAAAGTATTGGCATCAACTAAAACTAAAAGTAAAATTTACTCCTATTGCGGAATGTCCCATTTTCAAAATGTGTACAAAATCTTTTGAAAATAGCAGATCTACAAGCTCACAATGTGTCGCGATGCGACACATTGTGAGCTTGTAGATCTGCTATTTTAAAATGGCTGAAATGGTTGAAGTGTAACTAGTAACTAAAGTTTTCAAATAATTGTAGTGGAGAAGTAAAAGTATTGGAATTTGGTACAAATACCTCAAAATTGTACTTAAGTACAGTACTTGAGTAAATTAATGTACGTATAGTTACTTTACAGTACACGACTGATTTTTGTGTTCCTCAGGTTTGAGAAGATTATTCCTCATGGAAATGCAAGACAGTACCAGCATCAAGCAATACTGCAAACAGCGCAGACGGCAGACGCAGTCCTATCCGTGGTGTATTTAGACAGAGCATTCCCAGAGCCATCCATCTTCAACCGCTTATCCGTAGTCGGGTTGCGGGGGCAACAGCTTCACCAGAGAGCTCCAGACTTCCCTCTCCAGAGCAGCATTAGTGACTTCCTCCTGGGGGATCCCGAGACGTTCCAAGGCCAGTGAGTCGATGTGTTTCCTCCAACTGCGCCTTGGTCTGCCCCGGGGGTCTCCTCCCAGTGGGACATGCCTCGAGGACATCCTAACCAGATGCCCGAACCACCTATTTCCAGAGCGACTTACAGTATAAAGGTAAACACATACAGTACAACAAATGCAGAGTCTCAACGAAAGTACAGGTCATTACAAAAACTGCCAAAACTGCCATTCCAACCTATCAAAATGAGCGGGGATGGGGTGGGTAAACCAAGAACTTAGTCTAAGTCTAAACCAGTGGTTCCCAAAGTGGGGTCCGGGAAAAACCATGGGTCCTTGATGGAGTTCCAGGGGGTCCCCAGAACCAAATGGACCCTTATGGGTCTGTAACTCATAGTGTACAAATGGAACCAAATGGACCCTAACGAGCCCATTTGGTTCCATTTGTACACTCTCATACAATGGGGTCCCAGAGATAGAAATGCCATTAAAAAGGGGTCCATAGCCTAATTCAGTTCCAACTGGGGGTCCTTGAAATTAAAATGGTTGACAATCACTGCTAGAGCCGTAAACAGCTTCTCTTATGTGGGTCCCTGGCATATCTTTTCAAATGGGTGTCCGCGGGATAATGAGTGTCAATTCGGGGGTCCTTGACATGAACGTTTGGGAACCACTGGTCTAAACAATATAAGATATATTACAAAATATCTGCTACATTTAACTTGAAAACAAATGAACCTATAGAATCTGTAATAACATGATATCTACAGTGAATTACATGGTACAGTAAATTGAAATGACCCAGATTACATACCCAAAAAAGTATACATTTTATTTGTTTGTAAAATGAAAACAATGGCATTATGTCAGGACCCTATATTGGCTAAATATTGGCTAAATTGTTCCTTCTGTATAGAATGTTATGTTATGTTGCATTGTGGTGACTTGTACAGTATACAGTACTGTTAATATGAACTGGAATGGGACTGGAATATGTATCGAAGACTGTTGTGTTGATAATCGGTATGCCTATTGTGTGTTCAGTTTTGCAGTATAGTGTGCACTGTGCTGAGCTGTACAGTGTAGTGCGTTGGGTATATTGTTCATCTTCAGCTGCCTTAAGGACAGCCATCTATGGAGAGATCCAAGGAGAAGTCGTCTAGCAGGTCCATGTGTTCCCGACACGTAGGTAGGGGACTGCAGTCAGCCATAGGCCACAGCTCCACCACAGCCCCCGAGTCCAGCGGGAAACGATACCTGGAACACAATAAAAGCACCATCAAAGACAATAGAGCTCTACTGTCTGCATCACTTTAGAATATAATAGATTCAAATATTACTTCATTACTGTATTAAAGTTAAAGGACACATCCGGACTAAAATTACATAACCGTTTTTCCCTAGATCCCAAATGAAGGACTGCCCTAGTGTCATGGGTTCGAACCCTGGGGTCGACGTCAGCAAGAGCATGCGGTCGCAACGGGTTCAGATCTGAGGCATGTCTGTGTTCTCAATGTTCTGTGGTCTAATGGGTTGAGTTCAGGGACCCCCCAGGCGGCCCCAATATATACAACAGCTAGGCCTATTTAAAAAATCACACCTATAAATCACACATATATTAAAGTCTAACTCATGTTGATTAGGTGATGTAATGGTGATGTAATGGTGATGTATAAAACAAAGGGTGCCAACACAAACATTAAATGCCATTAACAATAAAGAGACAATATGACGTAATGAGGGACAATATGACATACTCGTACATTTTCCCTTCATTGTCAATGGCATTTTTCCTGGTGAAACGTTTGAGAACCAATGGAATAAAATATTTTTGAGTGGTGTAAACCACTCCTACAACTGGCTTTGTTAGTCTGTCTGTCTGTCTGTCTGTGCGTAAAAAATGAGCATGGTTGCTACGGTCACCCAGTTCACACGGGTGTGATTTCATTACGTCAGACATTATGTCAGACCACAGCTGATCAGGCTATATAAGACCTTACACCACTCAGTTCACACGGGTGTGATTTTTTTTTAAAGCGTGGAAAGGGAGAAAGGTATGGGAAAGATGACTGTATGACTGACCTGAAGCGATTAGACAGGGTGAACTCCATGCCATTGGTTCCCATTAGGAGGTACTGGGAGTCTATCCGCAGATCAACTGAACTGCATGTCACTTTCTTTATCAAGTCAATATCCACACCTTTAGTCGCACCTTCAAACTCTGGAATACAATACAATACAATACAATACAATACAATACAATACAATACAATACAATACAATACAACACAACACAACACAACACAACGCAAGTTACTCAATGTAACACAACGCAATGCAACAACAAATCCTACTGTATATATTTGGTTGGTTTTCACCACCAAGTGTCACTGTTGTGCAGCCTAAGGCTTCGTACACACATAAAGAACAACTGTTCTGTGCTCTGCCTGTGTTTCATGGCCGCCCCAATGCTTTTCCAATGGAAGTCACGTGGTTTGACCAAACACTTGTGTTTGATTGCCCCCCTCCCCCCAATCAAACACAAGTGTTTGGTCAAACCATGTGACTTCCATTGGAAAAGCATTGGGGCGGCCATGAAACACAGAACAGTTGTTCTTTATGTGTGTACGAAGCCTAAGGCCTCATTCACACCTGAGACACAAGGAGTTGGGAGTGTCATGGCTGCCTCAATGCATTTCCAATGGGAGTCACATGGTTTGAAGACACAACATTGTTGCATGGCTGTCTTCTGCCCTCCCCCCATGCAACAAGGTTGTGTCTTCAAACCATGTGACTCCCATTGGAAATGCATTGAGATGGCCATAACACACAGAAGACACAGGACACAAGTGTGTCTTGCGTGTGTCTTACGTGTGAATGAGGTAAGGTAAGGTAAAAAGTTTGCTCTGCACTGTTGATTCCGGTGCGGTTTTATCAACATTATTCAAGTGAAATGCGTAACGGCAATATTGGGCTAATATAGGCTACCAATATGTACGACACAGGGATTTACAGACGGAATGAAGGTTATATATAGGTAGGTATATATATCTTATCATATATACAGTCGACAGACAGACAGACAGACAGATAGACAGCAGTGCTGTGAGCAGTGTGCTCTCATTGGCTGTAATACAGGCCTTATCGGGGCGCAGTCGCAACCCAGTTCATACTGTATGATATCCAGTCGGCGACAGAGTCAAATATCAAACGTGTTAGATGTTCAGAAATGGTCGGGGAGGCGTCGGCGAGCGCTTTTATCGGCGCTGGATCTTCTCGCAGCTCCTTTCACACACAGCGAGCAAAACCTCGCCGATCAAAGCCCGATTTTACGTCAGATCGGGGGTTTTGTCGGTGAGCGCCAAAAATGCTCCCTGACAGCATAATCTGAGCAAATATCGGGCAGTGTGTACGAGCCATTAACCAGGTGAACTATTTTGAGCATGGTACATTCGTCGAAAATAGCCTGTCTCAATTGTTTGCTTGTAGATCGAGTATGGGGGGCCAAGAATAGACCCCTGGGGGCCCCCGGTCAACAGAGTGTATTGGTACTGTACAACAGTGGTCCCCATAGTGGGGTCCGAGGACCCCCAGGTGTCCTTGAGGGAGTTCCAGGGGGTCCACAGCTAAATGATAGTTTGGAACCAAATATACCCTTATGGGTCTGTAACTCTGAGTACACAAATGGGGGTCCATTTGTGTACTCAGGCGGGGTCCTTGACATGAAAAAGTTTGGGAACCACTGCTGTACAAGTTGTTAAAAAAGATCCTTAGTTGTCTGGATCAGGTCTGGAAAATTGCCTTCACATTTAGAAACTGAACAAGTGGACAGTGTAATGGAGCAGCCCTGCCAGCATTTCATATTTAACTAGAAAAAGTGCCCTTCTGGGCACAGGTCTCCACCAGGAGGATAGGACTGTGTGAGATGTTTGGTAAAATGTTTAGGAGTAATATAAACATGTTTGCCTTTGATGGCAATTGGATGACTTGAGGCATTTTGTTCCAAAAATGTGTTTTGCAAAAATCAACCTGTTGGTGGCGCTATAACAGGCCAATGTGAAAAGGGTGGGATATATTCCTCAGCCTAGTAAGAAAATGTGTGAAAGATTTCACGTAAATTGCATGCTGCGTTCATGATTTGAGGCTTTTGTTCAAAACGGGGCAATCTTGCAAACTGTGAAAGCCAATTATAGCCAATTAGGATGGAATATGAAATATCGGACAGATCCGACTTGACCACATGACCATAGAGATACTGTGTAACGATTTGTGAGATTTTTGGACAGAATCTGGAGGAGTAATATCAAAAAATGTGTTTTACAAAAGTCGGCCTCCTGGTGGCGCTATAAAAGGCAGATGCGGAAAATGCAGGTCAAAGGTTTGTCCTTGGCCTCTAGGGAGTGTGCATGCAACGTTTCACGCAGATCGGTGCAGTTTTAGGTAAAAAATGTGAAAAGCTGCCTCATGGTGGCGCTATAACAGGCCGTTCTGGAAAATGCGGGGCAGAGGTTCATCGTTGGCATCCAGGGAGTGTGTGTGCAAAGTTTGGCATCGACCAGGTTAACGGTGCCGGAGATTAGCTGGTAACAGACGGACGGAAGGACGGACGGACACACACACACACGGACGGACGGACACACACACACACACACACGGACGGAGTGCAAAACATACTCTCTCCCCATGCCTTCGGCCTGGTGGAGACAATTAAGCCTGACAGTGACAATATCATTGAATAGAGTAAGGATAATAAATTAGAGAATAAATAGAGAATAAAAACCAGTGGTTCCTGACCTTCGTCGGGGCTCTTTAGGACTTCCTCCACCATAACCGTGTAAATGATGAAGTCTCCCTCTGTGGTTTGAGAGTTTACCACCACTCTGTAGGCTGGAGGGCGCACAGTCGATTACATTATAATATGGAGTACATAGCAGAGTATACAGTAGATTATATACAGAGTACACCAGGGGGGCCCAAAAGGTAGATTGTGATCTACCAGTAGATCACAAAGGCTTTGAAGGTAGATCACATGACATGGCCCTAAAATATATATGTATTTGTTTTTTAAAAAGGAAAAAAGGCATCTGCCACTTGAATTAAGGTGACATTAAGCGGTTGACCAGCGGTTCACCCCTGACTTAAAATGTTACGTGCCTGTGCTAAATGTATCAACTGTATCTCGGTTCTGATACCTTTACTTTTTGGAAACAATACTGCGAAAAGGGTTTTCTCCACTGTTTGTGGACGGCTCGACCCCATTTTGACCTTTGCGGGGAACCTCTTCTCGGAGCTAAGCGTAGATATGAGGTTACAAACGGAGCTAGTGTATACCGTGGCGTAGATTACACATTGAGTACACATTAGGGTACCCTGTAGATTAGTAGTAGATTACAGTAGGGTCCATATTAGATTACAGTTAGATTACAGCAAGTTTACATGTTGGATTACGGTTATAGTACACAGCAGATCACAGATAGATAGTAGAGCACACTATAGATAGTACTCAACTGTGTGGTCACTACAGATGCATGTGAGCTTGTAGATCGGCTATTTTCAAAAGATTTTGTACACATTTTGAACTTGTGAAATGGGACATTCTGCAATAGGACTACTGTTACTTTTAGTACTTTAAGTACATTTTGATGCAGATCATTTTGTACTTTTACTTGAGTACATTTTGAATACGGCACTTTTACAATTTTTTTGTCTGAGGACTTTTAAGACCTTTCTAATACCTAAGAAAAAAATAAACAAACTAGCCTATATGATAAAAACTGGTCAAACATTGGCCAAATTGTTAAATAATTTTATTATATAACATAAGAAAGAGTCAAAGACTGTGAAAATAGCAGATCTACAAACTCACAACGCCTCACAATCGGCTAGTTTCACAATATTGATCTGTGGAAGCGAGTCAAACAATAATGTAATGCCTCAACTCAAATTATGATTATGTTGGGGTTAGGTTGAGAACATACAGTAAGACAGAGACATAATAACTGGGTGGGGGCATGCATTTCCAACTTGCGTCGTTCCAAGTAGTCCAGTGCCCAACGGGCACCGCTCTAGTATTAAATAATAATATGAGGTTCACACACAGTAGAACTCACCATATTTAATATGAGGCTGGCAGGTCTCCTGAATATGATCCTCTTTTGACATACTGCCTGCAGAGCCTCGGTATGTGGCGCAGCTCACTACAACACAACACAACACATTGCAACGAAACTTCACACAAACAAAATACATACGTCAGTGGTTCCAAACCTTTTCCCCCACATTGACATTTATTAGCAGTGAACTTCAACCATTTTCATTTCAAGAATACCCCCCAGTTTGACATGCATTAGGCTACGGAACCCCATGCAATGGCATCTCTGGGACCCCAAATTATAGTAAATCGGAGTTACACACCCATAAGGGTCCTTTTGGTTCCTTCCTAACTAGCTATAATTTAGCTGGGGACCCCCTGGAACTCCCTGAAGGATCCCTGGAGGTCCCCAGACCACACTTTGAGAACCACTGACATACACAGCACAACAACATAAATACAATAGAACCGTGGTTCTCAAAAGTAACGTGAGTAAAATATAAAGCAGAAGTGGAGCCTCCTCCCCACTTCTGTTTTGTCTTACGGTCGCGCAAATGTATCCTAATATAAATAGAATGAAATCGAAATTTTAAAGTATAATAACTCTATACTAAATGATGCACAGGCCGGCTTTTTTTCATAACACGCCCGTCCCGTCCCGCCACGGGAGCCAGCCTGCACCAACCTACCCCGCAAAACAATATATTAATCAACGGCCCGCCCGCCCCGCGTTCATAATTGTTAGGCCTACTCACGTTATGGACTGAAGCATCGCAGGTTTAAAATCCAAGTTCATGTTCAATTCCATCTGTTTCCAAGTGATATATCCTACATACAGTCAACAGTAGCCTGCTAAATAGGCTGCTTATTAATGAAAAGATAAACGGATCATGACCTTGATCCGTGCGCCCGCCCCGCGGGGCGCGGGCCAACCAGCGGGACCTGCGGGCAACGGGCCAAATGCTACCGAATGCTGCATCACCATTCACTATACAGCATCCAGTAGATTGTGGACTAGTTGTCTGGCTACGCGAGTCTAGTCAGACACCCACCCACACAGAAGAGAGAAGTACCTGACATGCATTGACACTGTCCAGCCTCACAGAGGCGCTGTAACTTCTGAACACTGTAGGAGTACTGCTTGGTGCACACAGAGCCTGGAGGGGTACACCAAAATACATAATCAATCAATCAATCAATCAATCAATCAATCAATCACAGTCTATGTGAAAACAATTAACACAATATCTAAAAGTATGATGTTTTATTAATATTGTTCCTGCTGTAAGAAAATTACTGATTGAGGCTTTAACCTTTGCTTCTAAAATGGTTAGTCCCAATACTTGATTCTGATTGGCTGGTTAATTGCCATGGTAAATCTCACGATAATCCACACCTTCAATCACTTCATATCATTCCCAGCCTCCCAGGTGTGTTACATTGATCCCGCAGCTCTGTATCTGAACTGGGGAAGGGGAGCACTTGATTGCCTTACAAACACTGGCCGTGCGGGCGTCTAAGCACCGCCCGCGCTCATATGACTGTGAATGTGTGGCTCCGGGCGGCCTCGTAAAAGCATCAAGCGCCTCCTATTCCCCCGTCTGAGTAAAAACAAGGAAGTGTGGCTCGCTCTGGTGGGCGCAAAGCGGTGCAAAGTGTAGCTACTTTTGTGAATTAGAAATAGTTTTGAGGTTAATATTGCTATATGTTTGTAACCGTTTTAGAAAAGCAATAAGCCACTCGAGGTCCCAGATTACCGGGTATTTTATAATGGCTGAAAGGGTCGGAGAGACGGAGACCCTCCACTACGTGTCTCACTACGCCTCTCAGCCATTATAAAATACCCGGTAACCTGAGACCTCTTTTGGCTTATTGCTTTATTTTATACGAAACCACACTGGCTTCCATGGAATCTGATTAAATGTCTGAAATCAGCCATGGTAAATGGTAAATGGGAAAATGGTGCATTTATATAGCGCCTTTAACCAAGGTGCATTACATTCACCCATTCACACACACACATTCATACACCGATGGCGGTGGAAACCATGCAAGGCACCAACCTGCACATCAGGAGCAATTAGGGGTTCAGTGTCTTGCTCAAGGACACTTCGACACTAACTCTGGGAGAGCCCGGTTTCGAACTGGCAACCTTGAGGTTGACATCCGGCCACTCTACCCCTGAGTCACCCCATGGCGGTGGCTCCGGTGGCACCGGTGGCACCGCCAAGCCATGGCGACTGAGAACTTGGATCCATGCATTCGTTCGTACCTTTGCTGTCCTGAAGTTCATACACTTTAAACGTGGACTCGCTGGTTGCTCCCACCCTGAACTCTTCCCGGATGCGGAAGCCAACACACAGGAACATGTCAGTGGGAACCTAGCAATGATGGAACAAGGACTCACATGGTTTGAGGTTGATTCTACAAAACGTCTTCTAAAATCCTGACTTGACCTGACAAGATTTGAGTTAAAAATGTTCGCTCTGAAATAATATATACTCAATGATTTGTGCCCCAGATCTGAAAAAAGCAGATCTACAAGCCCTCTGTGCTGCGCTATGAGCTTATAGATCTGCTATTTTTCAATAGCGTTTCCAATAGTGTTTTAATAATTAAAACAACAAAAGTAGTTCCCGTCCTGAATGGGTTAAGTAAAAAAAAAAAAAAAAAAAAAAGCGTAAAAACAATGTAGATATTATACTCTGTATAGTAGGTAGATTATTCAAAATGTACTTGATTAAAAGTAAAAAAGTATCAAAATATACCGAAGTCTTACTGAAAGTAAAATTACTCCTTGTGTTAAGTTAAAAATGTATACAAAATGTTTTGAAAACAGCCGATCTACAAGCTCACAATGCATGGCATTGCAACGCATTGTGAGCTTGTAACTTCAGACTTACAGAATCCATCTGAATTGTCAGGATGTCTCCCTTCAGCTTGTAGCTTGACACAACAGGCTCGTCACCATCTCTGAACTACAGAGAGAGAGAGAGAGAGAGAGAGAGAGAGAGAGAGAGAGAGAGGGTGAGATTAAAAAGTGATTTATATAATGTTTCATGTCATGTATGTACTGCATCCGTGCGCACGTGCGTGCGTGCGTGCGTGCGTACCGGTCTCAGGTCCTCCATGAAAGGTTGTATTCCTGAAGGGAGCTGGATCTCCATCACAGTTGAACTGGCTACTGGAATCTCATTGGGAGCAGGTTTGTATCTACGCACACACACGCGCACGCACACACACACGCGCACACACACACACACACACACACACACACACACACACACACACACACACACACACACACACACACACACACACACACACACACACACACACACACACACACATCCATGTAGTACAGTTTTATGTAGAAGTGTTGTATATTTAGTTGGATTATACTAAACTCACTGAACTCACTTGACACAGGCCAGCATCCTGGGAGAATCTATGATGATGAGAAAAGGTACATTTATTTAATTTTTTACAACAGACAGACAGAAAGTCAAAGTCGTACAATTAGTCACACACGTTACCGGGCCTTTCTTGGCCCCACCTCTCTCCCTGTGTTTTAGGATCCAAGATGGCCGCAGCATCAGGAGGGGGTGGGGCAGAGGTGAGTGGGACGGACGGATGGACGGACGGACGGACAGACAGACAGACAGACAGACAGACAGACTTACCGTTGGATGCGTCAGCTTTGAATGTCTGTATGGAGGTGTCAAATTTACACTTCTCATTGGTTGCAACGGTCTGGTAGTACACCGTCTTCAGCTGAACAGACGAACAGACAGACAGACAGACAGACAGACAGACAGTTACTAACAAAGCTTCAACTGCTTCATTTGAAAGGTCTTCTTAGCATCTTCCTTTGTTCAACCACACAAACAAATGACCTGTTCTATTCTATTCTATCCTCGTCTCTGTCGGAGGGAAACTCATTGTCAGCACCTTCTCCAAATAATGGCAATAATGACAAAGTACCCTATTGGACTGAATATAAAACTTTCCAATGGAAATATCCTAAAAAACGGGGTCGTATTATAATCGGGGACTATACTATTTGACATTCAATGTTCTTTTTCCAAAATGGGTAATGAGAGTCGTCTTATATTCGGTAGTATAGGGCATTAACCCACTAAGCGTTAGCATTATTGACAAATTATGATATAATTCACGCCAGCATTTTTCCCAGTTCAGCTCTTATTTTGAAAAGCCACATTTCCAGACTTCCGGAATTGATCATAAACTAGGACGTTGGACGGTGCCTGGTCAGATCTTGTGTACCAATTGGAGCTGAGCCAGTGCAGTGGAGGGCTTCACATCGTCGGCTCTGTGCCGTGGAATAAACCTTATTTTGACCAGAAATGCCATCTGGGACAAGGAATAGGAGATACAGGCGATTGAAAGAAACAGATAGAATGGATGATTATACACACACACACACACACACACACACACACACACACACACACACACACACACACACACACACACACACACACACACAGTCACACACACACAGTCACACACACACAGAAACCTCAAGTGCCACTAGACACACGTGTGTTATGTTATTGTATTTTAGTGCGTACTGACTTTGACATGTGACACTCCCGTACCATAGCCCGTGTAGGCTTCCACGTTGTCATCTATGTCCACCTGTAGGACACAACAGAGAACTGTAAATACCCCTTTATTTGTTTTATAAATAATAGTTCAGTAAAACAAAAAATAAAGAATGTCATGGATGAATAAAAAAACAAATCGCAGTAGTAATAATTTAAAAAAAAAGAACTTCGTGAAAATAGCCGATCTACAAGCTCACTCACGACTAGTTTGGGTCCCAATTAAAGGGAGAAATCTTTTGGGTCTTGAGCTAAAATGTTTGGAGACCACTGAATAAGGGTATGCATCAATCCGTCCTTACACCGTCTCGATGCTGTCGCCTGAGTGTAGCAGAGTGGCTCACAGCCTCAAAAAGTCTAATATCTCCCCCAGTCCATAGGGATATCCCTTTGGTCTAGTGGTTAAGATGTTGGACTTTCACATGGGAGACCCAAGTTCGAATCCCGGGTGTTACACAAGCTCTCATCACAGAGGCCCCTTTTCCACCGGTTGGCAACTGGTTCAGTTCAGAACCAGTTTTTAGTCCATGAGCCAGACCTCCAAAATTGGAACGTTAATTATGAATTCAGTGGGCAAAACCATATTAAATTGTTTCTAGGATCAATATATTAATATATGATAACCCTTCCACAGGAGTAGCTTGTTCATATTTATCACACATTTTGTAATGTTCACCTACAGTAGGCCTATACATGTTGGGCTCTATCGTATCCCATGCCTTGCCCGCAAGTATTAAACACTTTCCATGAATTCTGCATTTAGGAGCTTCCACTGTGAGGCTGTGTTGGTCACGGAGTGGATGACACTCAGATACTGGACACACAAAACAACCCTCTGTATCTAATATAAATGTATTCATATAAATGTAGCACGCGTTGCTGTTCCATAAGGCTCACTCCAGGCCATAATGGATTATGGATAATGGAGCTCTTAAAGGCGATAGCACCTGGCACACTGATTGGTGCGTAACGCCAAAACCACTATATGCATAATGTAATAGCGGAGGTGTTTTAAGGATTTAGGTGGTGGCATAAGATACTAGCCAATATAACGGGGGAACGCCTATTACACAATACAAAATCCCCAAGAAAATGTGCCCCCTGAAACAAGATAGGGCCCGAAAGGTGAATAGGTAAAAAAATAATTAATATTTATCACCCCACATGAAACTTCCCCAGTTGATTACTTACACGAAGACAATGATTAACACTTAGCCCGCTAGCATTTATTGAAAAATTAGGATCTAATTCACACCAGCATTTTTCCCAGTTGAGCTCTTATTTTGAAAAGCCAAATTTCCAGACTTCCGGAAGTAGACTTATCCTAGTAAGTTTAACGGGTCTCGTTCAACTGTTGTTTACAAGATGGATCTATACCGGGGCACTGGAGGGCTCCTCATCGCCGGCTCTGTGCCATCAAAGAAACACTGTTTTGACCAAAAATGCCATCTGGGACAAGGAATAGAGGGTATGCGCGTGACATCATCATCATACCCGGAAGTTATGCAGGAATGCCTACTGAGTGGCAAAAAACTACTTTCTGGACTTGACAGCCCCTACATCCAAACAGAAAAGTCCTATTGGATTGCATGAAATGACTTTAAACAACTCTAAATTCACTTACTTTGCCACTCGATCTGCCATTCACTTTATGCATGCGCATACCCTCTATTGGAGATACAGGCGATTGAAAGAAAAAAAAGTCTTGTGACAACAACAGCTAGCTACCCGATGCTAACGTAAGTAGCATTATGGCTTGATCGACGGCAATGGCGTTAAGCGTAGTATAAAAAAATAGGCTTCAATTTCCATTGATCAATGTCAATGGCGAGGAAAGAATTAATCGTATTACACATTTCATTATGCAAATTAGGCATTATGTACGAAAATATGCAAAAAATTGAAAATATGAAACAGCTACTACTTGGAAGGGTTATCATATATTAATTTAGTATATTGACCCTAACAATATAATATAGGTATGGTTTTGCCCACTCAATTCATTATACAACAGGTCATTTCGAGGAAGCAATCTGATTGGTTGAAACAGCTTTCTAGCCGTGCTTAAACCACGATAATGGAACGGCTAATAAAAACAAAGAATTCAGCCGTGCTTTTCTCTCAGAGTGCAAGAGACTCTGTGGCTAGGTTATTGGGACATTGTGGTCGTAGTGACTACATCTGTCATTGAACATTTTGAATTTTTCTGTGATTATCTTAGTTTTAAGGGTAACTGTTGTATAATTGCAATATATTACACTCGAAAGGTATCACAGAAGTGCATTAATGATTGCTTAAAGTACGACAGACGAAAAACATGTTACTTTATAAAGACATTAACCCATTAAGGATGTGTCGCTTTAGCGTTTAACCACTTTAACCATTATTTTAAACTATTGAACAATAGCAGATCTACATTCTACAAGCTCATAGCGCGGCACTCGGTGCCACGCTATGAGCTTGTAGAATGTATCTGCTATTTTTGAAATGTCGTTAAAATGTGTGCAATTCTTATATTCTTTCACAGCAAGTGTTTTTAACTCATAACTTTACTTCTGGGGGGGGGTCCTGGAACAACAGATGGGGGTCGACGGCCAATTACCATATAATCTTTGGGGTCCTTGACATTCATTCATTTAGTGTTCTAAATCCTGACAGTTTTCTGAATTTAGAAGACATTTTGTTGGAATCTGGCCTCACA
Organism: Electrona antarctica; assembly: GCF_951216825.1. NCBI lineage: Eukaryota > Metazoa > Chordata > Actinopteri > Myctophiformes > Myctophidae > Electrona > Electrona antarctica. Next base: position 32,384,035 of record NC_136806.1, read on the forward strand.
GTCCTAAATGGGTTATTATTACCTGTATGGGTGATGCCACTGGTCGTGTCTGTGTGAGCATGACGTTGGTCCTCAGATATCCATGTCCTTTCCTCTGGAACTTCAGGATGATCTCCTGGTCTAGAACTGCCGAGCGACGTGTCACCTTAGCGTACTCTGTGACAGCCTGAAGAGTCAATGCTGTGTCCTATACCACGCACGCACGCACGCACGCACGCACGCACGCACGCACACACACACACACACACACACACACACACACACACACACACACACACACACACACACACACACACACACACACACACACACACACACACACACACACACACACACACACACACACACACACACGATGTTGATATGTGGCTGTAGAATGAGTCTGTATGACCAATGACTACTAAATGAGTGTCTGTCTGTCTGTCTGTCTGTCTGTCTGTCTGTCTGTCTGGGTGAGCTTAAATACGCCGCCTAAATTGGTCAGCTGATTGCCACGTGTGTGTGTGTGTGTGTGTGTGTGTGTGGTGTGTGTGTGGGCGTGTGTTGCGTGCATGCTTGTGTGTGTGTGTTTACTATTCACACACACACACACACACACACACACACACACACACACACACACACACACACACACACACACACACACACACACACACACACACACACACACACACACACACACACACACACACACACACACACACATCCACACACATGATGTTGATATGTGGCTGTAGAATGACTATAGTTGAAGAAGAACAAAATAAGTGTTTTATTTGTTTATTTTTTGTAGGCGTCAAGATCAGCTAGAATGCTAGATTACAGTCACCAATGTACAGTTTTTAAATGTACAACTAATAGGTAGTTCAACAATAGGCAACTAGTCAACTAGTAAAAATCACAAAAGTGAAAGCCCTAGTGTTTACCTGTGCAGAGAAGACAGCTCCTCCGTGATGCTGGTCTAGTGTCAGCCAGGACATGATGGGGTTGGCGTAGGTGATCCGGCCCTTCACAGGAAACATCACACCATCAGTGGTGGAAAAAGTATATACTCATATTGTCCGGAATTCAACATGTACTCGAGTAATAGTACAAAAGTATTACATCGAAATGTAGGCTATACTTAAAGTACCAAAAGTAAAAGTAGTAGTTTTCAAATGCACAAATCTTTTGAAAATAGTCGATCTACAAGCTCACAATGCGTTACGATGTATTAGTTTGTAGAACGTAACGCTCAGTAGAACAGCTGTCGTAAATCACAGATGCTTAGTTCATTAAGACTCTTCAGCTCAGATTGACCATTAACCATTTATTGCAGAGATATTGCATTTATTATGGCGGTGTGGCTCTGCTCATGTGATATCTGAGAATATTACACGGCTTGGTTGAATGCTTGATTCATTTCTGATTGGTGAATTGCCGGATTTATCTGTCTGATATTTCTGTATAATGACCGCTACGCTCTATAACAGACCAATGCCTAATCAAACCCTCGGAGCACCTGCTGTGCCCCGCTGATTTACTGCTGTTTCTAACATGACAGCCATGTAAACACACAGTGTTATTTACAGCAAAACATTGCTCTCAAAAATGTTTTTGAAAACAATTGAGCGATAAATAGACGAAGCAGTACCCGAAAATGGACTCTATTTGATCAACTCACTTCCTTGTTTTCCGACAGTGCTGCTGCAGCTGGGCAGACGTCGGCCAGCGCAACACTTACTCATTACCGATTGTGGCAGGATGGGCGTGAGCGTTCCCACGCTGTCACGGCCCCTCCTCCGCCCACTGCTTAATTGATTGATTTGTGGCATTTATAAGACGGCACGTCTTCCGTGTGCATTAGCTGTCTGTCTCTCCTCCGCTCTGTTTGGAACGCTCTCTACGATCGGGAGACATTCCTCTTCAGTTGAGGCGGTCATTCTGAAGCGGCTGTTCTGTCGGGGAACAGCGCGCTTAGTTGACACATCTGTGAAGGTACGTTTCTCCACATTGCTGTGTATTCTAGCGCCTGCCTTAGAAGTTGAACGTGACTGTGACCGCTTGTTTTGTTTCTAGCCTCGGGGCTACACAGTGAACATCTCCTTCTGGAGTTCTGTGTGGTGAACTGGCACAACGCCACCCCGGTACGTTATTGGTGGTTCTCCTTCTCTATATATATTCATTTGGTGACGTTGATGCCAGAGGAATATAAACAGGCTTTTGTTGTTTACAGTTCCTCTTTATCTACCTGGCTACCGCTGCGGTGAAGCACAACGGCAGTACGCCTTGGCCTCATTACAGCTGGTGAGTCCCATTGTGCGCCTCTCTGTTCTTGCCTCAGCGAACTATAGTAGTTAAGTAGTATCTTAATACGGCCGTTTGCGTTTCAGGGCCAGCACCACACCTGCTGCTTTGCTGATATTACCATTCCACCCATTCTCATGAGCCACCGAGTCTAAGAACAATCACACCGCCACGAATGGTCCCAGTGTTTGGATTGCTGCTCGCCTGAGTCTGGGCCTGGTTCATTGTAACCCTTCTCATTTAATTCTATTCCTCTATTATATTGTATTTATGCAGTGTCTGGGCGTATATAGATATATATAAGTATATTGTGTATTATATCATATGTATATATATGCACTTATATTTATATCTTATACATATACCATTGTGATTTAGATACGACCGGCTGAAGAGAATACTGTCATTATAGAATACATCCCACTGTGAAGTGCTGATATATATATTTATCCTCCTTATAGGTCCGGTGCTGGGGATAAGCCACGCTGGAGCAGCTGACGGCCGTCCAGTGGTGGTGGTAATGCCCCTTTTCCCTTAGTTTACTTTTCCTTTGTGGTTTATTTTGAGTTGCTGTGTTGTGTTTTGTTGGTGTATTGCCACCACCCTGGACCGGTGAGCCTGCCCAGCTCCCCTCCTCACCCCAGTACTGGCTTGTAGTGGTGTGATATCCCTAGCTCTAGGCACTTTATAGTCACTTGCACTTTAACCCTGTTGTTGGATATTGCTATATTTGCACCGTCTTATTGATAAATGAAATGTCTTCTTGCTATGCCATGTTTTAATTAATATTATATATTGCCAACCAACTATTTAATAAAGTGTTTTGTATATTGGTTACACACGTTTCTGCCTTGCCTTTATTGTTACTGAATCTGTGTTGGGGAGTCATTACGTGCTCCGGGTGTTCAGTATTAGTATAATATTCCTGGGGTGCAATTCCCCAGGTGGCGTAGTTGGCTACCTTAATCAATACCACCCCGCCACACAAGCAAGGAAATACCTCGTTTTGTTGTGATTTGGGTCAATTTATTAATTGATGTATTAAGTAGCCGTGTAATAAGTGGGATACTGTATGGCTGAGTGGTCATTAATTGTTTATATATAAATCACCTTCAGGCTGATTAACCACCTCCGCTGTCGTGTCGGTGGGACAGACAGACAGACAGACAGACAGACAGACAGACAGACAGACAGACAGACAGACAGACAGACAGACAGACAGACAGACAGACAGAGATACCTTGGCTATGGACGTTAACAGAACGTATACTGTGGTTGCTACTGTCAGAGCACTGGACGTGTCCGGTTTCACCCAATCAGCTGTCACATAACGCTCCTGCCAATATCGCAGAACAGCAGGGGTCCCTACACACAAAATTCAATTCAATTCAATTCAAACTCAACTCAACTCAACTCAATTGTGAAAGTGAGAATCTATCAATTTCTATGTACCAAGATCACTCAATGCAGATAGTGCAGGCATATGCACAATGGTTAGCGCACGCGCACACACGCACACACACACACACACACACACACACACACACACACACACACACACACACACACACACACACACACACACACACACACACACACACACACACACACACACACACCTTTATATTTTGCCAGCTGCTCCAAGCTGTCATACAGCTGTGTGGCTGTCTGACTGTCAGGGTTATGCAGGGTCATGGCGTAGCATGCAACCGCACGCACATACACACTCTGCACCTCCAAGGCATGCTGGGAGAGGTAGCCTGCCGCGTGAGTCTTACTGTCCTCGTGGGCCTGAAGGGGTTAATCAAATGGAGGAGAGGAGAGGCGAGGCGAGGCGAGGCGAGGCGAGGCGAGACGAGACGAGACGAGACGAGACGAGACGAGACGAGTAAAATGAAAATCATCATTTCTCATTGGAACAACAAATCAAAGTGAATGAAGTCAAAGAGGTAGAGGGGGGGGGGGGGGGGGGGGGGGTATTACCTTTAGTTGTAGTTTCTTATCGTTGATCTGTGATGCTTGGTGTAAGCCAATCAGCACAAAGGAGGTCAGGTACACTGATTGGTCCAACCGAGTCGCGTTTCTTGACTGCGAGAAAGATACGAAAAAGAAAAGAGAGTCTAGATAAATAATAATAATAATAATAATAATAATATTTTTTTAAATCTATCAAAATCAAAACTGATTTGTTTAAACCAGAATATTATTTCAATACAATAAAAAATATTCAAATACACACACTGTGGTAATTTCAAGTTATTAATGTGTGGTTAATGATTATAAATTGAAATAGTAAAGTGGAATAGTGGACGAGTAAGAGTAAACACAAAATAAATAAAAGAACAATACACGATAAAGAATATATTGTAAAACAGTGGTTTTCAACCCTTTTCATATGAAGGCCCATTATGTATTCCGCATTTGAGCCACACACCACCATTTTAATGATTTGATGAGATTTAGCCTTGCAGACAAAACTAAAGAATATGTACACAATTCCATGCTGTATTGATGTTGGTACCACAGGAGACATAAGAGACAAATTCATCAAAATAACAATTATTCTACATTCTATAATTGTGTAGACCAGTGGTTCCCAAAGTGGGGTCCGTGGACCCCCAGGGGTCCTTGAGGGAGTTCCAGGGGGTCCCCAGCTAAATGATAGTTAGGAACCAAATGGACCCTTATGGGTCGGTAACTCTGAGAGTGTACAAATGGAACCAAATGGACCTAACGGGTCCATTTGGTTCCATTTGTACACTCTCAGAGTTAAATTAACATTGATTGTACAATATAAATTGGGGATCCGAGAGATAGAAATGCCATTGAATGGGGGTCCGTAGGCGTAGACTAATGCATGTCAAACTGGGGATCCTTGAAATTATACAGGTTGAGAATCACTGCTAGAGCCTTCTCTCAGTTCCCTGGCATATCTTTTCAAATGGAGGTCTGCGGGCTAATTACTGTCAATGTGGGGGTCTTTGACATGAAAAAGTTTGGGAACCATTGGTGTAGACTTCTTGTAAATTAACTAAGTAATATAGATGTTTAACAATATACTCTCCGCGCCATTGCCGTTGATTAATGGCAAATGAAGCCTATTTTTTATTACGCTTACCGCCATTGCTGTTGATTAATGGCAATTGCGCTTTTATAGTGCATTCGATCGATCAAGCCATAATGCTACTTACGTTAGCATCGGGTAGCTAGCTGTTGTTGTCACAAGACTCCGTCGCCAATTTTAGATCATCGGCACCATAATAATCCATTCTATCCGTTTCTTTCAATTGCCTGTATCTCCTATTCCTTGTCCCAGATGGCATTTTTGGTCAAAACAGCGTTTCTTTGACGGCACAGAGCCGGCGATGTGGAGCTGTCCAGTGCCTCAGCATAGACTCATTTTGTAAACAACAGTTGAATGGGACCTGTTCAGCTTACTAGGATAATACTACTTCTGGTATTCTGGAAATGTGGCTTTTCAAAATAAGAGCTCGACTGGGAGTGAATTAGATCCTAATTTTTCAATAAATGCTAGCGGGCTAAGGGTTAACAATAATTTAATTCTTGACAGTTAAAGATCTATAAGGGTCCATTTGGTTACCAAATCTCCATCATTTAGCCGCGGACCACCTGGAACCCCCTCCAAGGACCACTGGTCGAAAACCACTGTTGTAAAATATAGATTGAAAAGGAACATTCTAAAGTGTGGTGAATAAAGAGCTTATAAACCATGATTTTGTTGGGGGAGTAAGTAGAGAACTCCTTGAATGATCCGTCTGTGTTTTGAGCCGTCGTCCTCAACCACCTCAGAGTCTGTTGCAGGTAGTCACGGTCCACTGGCTCCACACTGTCTGTCTGGGCCAGGGCATACACTACCTGAGCTGTCAGCCTGCGCACGCACGCGCACACACACACACACACACACACACACACACACACACACACACACACACACACACACACACACACACACACACACACACACACACACACACACACACACACACACACACACGCTTAAAACACCAAAAAGGCTTCCCGTCCAGAATGGGTTAATGTATCTGTGGCCCGTCATGGTCATACCAATACAAATATAATTAGTTTATTATAGTTATAGTTATTATAGTTATTTTAATTTCAGATTGTAGGTATTGTATTGTTTGTTTCTAGAGAAAGTGATATGGCCTGATGTCGGCTGAGTATTAATGAATCACTTACTTACTGTATGACTATGTATTTACCTGTGCTAATTTGTTCATTGTCTCCACCAGGCCGAAGGCATGGGGAGAGAGTATGTTTTGCACTCCGTCCGTGTGTGTGTCCGTCCGTCCGTCCGTGTGTGTGTCCGTCCGTCCGTCCGTCCGTCCTTCCGTCCGTCCGTCCGTTACCAGCTAATCTCCGGCACCGTTAACCCGGTCGATGCCAAACTTTGCACACACACTCCCTGGATGCCAACGATGAACCTCTGCCCCGCATTTTCCAGAACGGCCTGTTATAGCGCCACCATGAGGCAGCTTTTCTAATTTTTTACCTAAAACTGCACCGATCTGCGTGAAATGTTGCATGCACACTCCCTAGAGGCCAAGGACAAACCTTTGACCTGCATTTTCCGCATCTGCCTTTTATAGCGCCACCAGGAGGCCGACTTTTGTAAAACACATTTTTTGATATTACTCCTCCAGATTCTGTCCAAAAATCTCACATATCGTTACACAGTATCTCTATGGTCATGTGCTCAAGTCGGATCTGTCCGATATTTCATATTCCATCCTAATTGGCTAAAATTGGCTTTCACAGTTTGCAAGATTGCCCCGTTTTGAACAAAAGCCTCAAATCATGAACGCAGCATGCAATTTACGTGAAATCTTTCACACATTTTCTTACTAGGCTGAGGAATATATCCCACCCTTTTCACATTGGCCTGTTATAGCGCCACCAACAGGTTGATTTTTGCAAAACACATTTTTGGAACAATGCCTCAAATCATCCAATTGCCATCAAAGGCAAACATGTTTATATTACTCCTAAACATTTTGCCAAACATCTCACACAGTCCTATCCTCCTGGTGGAGACCTGTGCCCAGAAGGGCACTTTTTCTAGTTGTTATATGTTCTTTTCAAATGTTTTGAATCCTCATTTTGTCATTTCATCATTAATCACACGTGGCTTTTTTTACTGCCTGTTTCCTTCATTTTTGTCTCCACCAGGCCGAAGGCATGGGGAGAGAGTATGTTTTACTCCGTCCGTGTGTGTGTGTGTGTGTGTGTCCGTCCGTCCGTCCGTCCGTCCGTCCTTCCGTCCGTCCGTTACCAGCTAATCTCCGGCACCGTTAACCCGGTCGATGCCAAACTTTGCACACACACTCCCTGGATGCCAACGATGAACCTCTGCCCCGCATTTTCCAGAACGGCCTGTTATAGCGCCACCATGAGGCAGCTTTTCACATTTTTTTTTACCTAAAACTGCACCGATCTGCGTGAAACGTTGCATGCACACTCCCTAGAGGCCAAGGACAAACCTTTGACCTGCATTTTCCGCATCTGCCTTTTATAGCGCCACCAGGAGGCCGACTTTTGTAAAACTTTTTGTAAAAAAAAAAATGATATTACTCCTCCAGATTCTGTCCAAAAATCGTTACACAGTATCTCTATGGCATGTGCTCAAGTCGGATCTGTCCGATATTTCATATTCCATCCTAATTGGCTATAATTGGCTTTCACAGTTTGCAAGATTGCCCCGTTTTTAACAAATCATGAACGCAGCATGCAATTTACGTGAAATCTTTCACACATTTTCTTACTAGGCTGAGGAATATATCCCACCCTTTTCACATTGGCCTGTTATAGCGCCACCAACAGGTTGATTTTTGCAAAACACATTTTTGGAACAAAATGCCTCAAGTCATCCAATTGCCATCAAAGGCAAACATGTTTATATTACTCCTAAACATTTTGCCAAACATCTCACACAGTCCTATCCTCCTGGTGGAGACCTGTGCCCAGAAGGGCACTTTTTCTAGTTAGACTTGTAATCTGTTACAAAATAAATGTGTGAGTGGCCCCTGAGCCATCTTAAAGGGACCCTTTTTGCAAAAAAAGATATGTTAATGACGTTTAGAAGATTTAGAACACTTTCCTGGGGGTGTGTGTAATATGTGGTTTTAGATAGTGTACACAGTGTACACATCGAAAAGCAACACAGCAGACAATAATGTGCTACATGTCTTCTGTTATTTTCCAGAAGCGATTACTTTACAAAATATCTCAGTCATTCAGAAATCTCATGGACTCCAGTGCATTCTGCCGACTTACGGTTGTAGTTGGCTCCCATGAAAGAGTCATGGCGCAGCGCAGTCACATCACCATGTCCTTTCCTTCTCTAAGCTTGCTTGATGTAGTCCAGGAAGTGATATGAGCCCAGTGTCCATGACATCAGAGACACTGGGGCTCACTGTTAAAATCTAAAATAGCTAAAACCACATATTACACACATAAAGACCCCCAGGAAAGTGTTCTAAATCTTCTAAACGTCATTAACACATTTTTTTGCAAAAAGGATGACATTTCCCTTTAAGTTGAGTAGCCCCAAACTAGATCACATATACGAAAAAAAAATCACAGTACTGACCAAGTACTAGGTTCTCTGCCTGGAAACATTCTGTAGGAGGCTGTTGATTGGCTCTTGAAGGAACTGATACCCACCAACCCTACATGCACGCACGCACACGCACACGCACACACACACACACACACACACACACACACACACACACACACACACACACACACACACAAAACCAGGCATCGAGTGATATAGCTATAGTCAGTCAGATTATACAGAAGCAAAAAGAGGCAGACAGATGACCAAGAGAAATATTATTGTCTCTAACCGTCCTTGATCCTCTGTTGTAGGTCTCTCTGGTTCTTCTTCTCATCGGCTCCCAGAATGCCCCAGCGCGCCCCGGCCTCCAGGTATTTCCACAGGTATACGAGCGGGAAGAGCCCCGCCAGCTCATCCTCGGCGGACCCCGAGGGCAGATTAGCTAGCCGTCGGAGTCCTTCTGGGTTGTCCCGCACAGATATGATGTCCCCCAAAGCATCACCTAATGGCAACATAATGACGCAAGATTACACGAGAAGGGGTGGTTTAACATCAATAATGCACGCCTGCGATGCTGCAGGAGTGGACGCAGGGCGAGTTCCGAAAGGTGGCAACAGTTACCCTTAAAACTAAATATATATTTTTTGAATTGCAGATATAGCCACTACGACCATAAATGTCCCAAGAAAGTAGCCTAGCCACCCAGTCTGCTGTGCTCTGGGAGAACAGAGCAGCTGAATTATTTGTTTTGATTAGGTGTTCCATCATGCTCGTTTTAAGCACGGCTAGACGGCTGTTTCAACCAATCAGATTGCATCCTCGAAACGACCTGTTCTAAAATAATGATTATAACACCGGCAGTGTACAAGTGTGGAAACCCCTTCTTTGTCATAATTGTTTTCTGGGTTGACTAAAGGTGCGGTGGTCTCAAAAACGTAAAAACGTAAAAAACTTAAAGTGGATAACCATTGGCCTACCGTGAATGGTGATCTCTCTCTCCACCTTGGTGTGAGGAACCTGGTCCGGAGGAAGTCTATTCTTCAAACGCACACTTAGCTTCTCTTTTCCTGTTATGAATCATTTGGAAATGAAGGTGTTTAAGGGAAACTTCACCCTTTTTGCAAAAATAATATATGTTAATGGGGTCTTTATGTGTGTAATATGTGGTTTTAGAATTTTTAGATTGTAGCAGTGAGCCCAGCGTCTCTGATGTCATGGACACTGTCATGGCTCACTTCCTTCCTGGACTACAATTCCCATAATGCTTTGGTGCACTGCTCCTCCTTGTGGATAGGTGGAGGGCTGTCTTACTGAGACAACATGTAGTCCAGGAAGTAAGTGAGCCCAGTGTCTATGACATCAGAGACACTGGGCGCGTATATCTAGTTTGCATCCGAGCATAGACAGAGACACGCCCGCCTGCCTCTGATTGGTCAGAGCTCGTTGTTGTCAATGTCAAAAACAGTCAAAGATATGGCGGCGCCCTGTGACAGATGTGTGACTGACAGATACACTGGCAGCGTTACTTTCTAACTTTCTAAGAGTGTAAAATTAAACCAAATGGACAGTTTATACGGGACAGAGAATGAGATCATGACTGAATGTTGTAATATTCCAAAGGCGACCAAAACGCTCCAGAATTTATTTTTGTAGAAGAGGCAAACTAATATTGTTTATGCGGTTTGCTTTGATGGAATAATTGATTGAACATGTACACCGTAGCCATAATATGATTTGATTTGGGTGTGTTCTAATTTATTTGTATGTGTAAACTTGAAACATTATTGTACTGTAAAAAGGTCTATTTTCCCTTGATCTTTATCTTTTTTAGTATAATAGTATTAGTTTACTATAATTAGATAAATACATGATAATCAACACTAACACTTAAGTACACACCCAAATCAAATCATATTACAACGTACACGTGTGTTCAATCAATTATTCAATCGAAGCAAACGGCATAAACAATATTAGTTTGCCTCTTCTACAAAAATAAAACGTACAAGTGAGTTACAATGCTGCATTCTGTCGCGCGTGCCAAGCTGTCATTCTCTTATATTATTTCCCACAGTAACCTCACGTCTCGGAGGACAGTCAAAACGGGCAGTGTCGGTAGGCCAATCAGAGGCAGGCGGGGCGTTAGCATGTCTATGCTCGGACGCTAGATATACGCACACTGGGCTCACTGCTAAAATCTAAAATATCTAAAACCACATATTACACACATAAAGACCCCCAGGAAAGTGTTCTAAATCTTCTAAAGGTCATTAACATATATATTTTTGCAAAAAGGGTGAAGTGTCCCTTTAAGTTAAAGGTAATGTAACGGATATGTTTTTGCCCGATCACTTCCAATTTTACTTGTTTGTCCAGCATATACAGTATGAGTTCTGTCTCCTGATTGGATATAATTAGTATCCCGACCTGAAAAGGCATTTTCTGTTTACTCACCACCCCAGCCTCATATACTTGGGACAGCCAAGTATACGCCAGGCATCAAGGCACGCCAAAATATATTTTTTCAACTTAGTCGACTTGTGATTATTTAGTCGTCTAAAACCAGACTAAAACTAAACATTTCCCCCAGAAAAGTGACGCTATGGGTGGTGTGTTTTTACCATACACTCCTTGTGGGTCCAGGATGCCTCCAGCAAACACCTCCGTTCTCACTCCTTCAGGCTGAACAACAAAAGATTAATAACACGTTACTTTCAGCACAGCCAGATTCACAGATTAATAACAAAGTTGACAATACAAACAATAAGATTAAAATGCAATACAGAAACTACAACAACTACTACTACTAGTACTACTACTACTACTACTACTAATCTTTGAATATATATTCTTTCACAGCGAACATTTTTAACTCAAATCTTTGCTTCTGGGGGGTCCCTGGAACAACATATTTTCAGATGGGAGTCGACGGCCATTTACATATCATTTTTGGGGTCCTTGACATGAAATAGCTGGAGAACCACTGACATTTAGAAGACATTGGTAGAATCTGGTCTCAGCTTTAAATGGGTTAGTCTATTTACGACACATGCCTATACTCCTCCTAACCTGCACTCACCACGACACGCAGTGTCTTCTGCACGATGTCGAGGACTCCTCTCTCCTTGGTGTCCAGGGTGAAGTTGAGGGTGAGCTCTCCGGCCTCCAGGGCCATCAGGAGGAAGCTCACCTCGCCCACCGACTCCCCGGCCAGGGTGGGCCAGTGGGAGGCTGCGGGGCAGATGGTGGACCTCTGGCCCGGTGATGTGGAGGACGGCTGAGAGTTCAGCACGCACACCCCTGGGCCCACGGTCAGCGTCACGCAGTACTGCAACACAGAGGTGCAAAGTATAACTATATGTACATGTACTTAACCCCGCCGGGGTTAAGTAAAGAATGATTACTATAGACCACCGAAGTCTGACGTCACTTTCAGTAGAGGGTGCCAGTACACAGGTTCATGTATTTTTTTATTTGCATTGAAATCCCCATTTCAATGGATTTTAGTTCGCTTCATATAAGAACTGTGTTTGAAAAATAAACCGATCATCCCGGCCTTTCTGTCAGGGAGGTGGCTGTGCGTCATTAATGATGTCCATTCATATTTGATACAGCCAGTTTCTGGAGAAAATGGAATTAATGTGGCCGCAAAAGGTATGAAAGTATGAAAGCAATGTCGCTGCTAATATACGTCCCTCTACTGACAGTGACGTCAGGACTTCGGTGCTCTATATTGGCAGGATTTACCCCCATTTAACCCTTATTTCAAGATGGCGCAGTCGCGCGGCTAACAACAGATACCCATCCGAAGCTAATGTGAGTAGCCTTTCCACTAGATCAGATTAAAACAACTTTATTTAATTACAACTGAATTAACGCAACTGTACTTTACTCTCGTGCCCCAGACTGAACCCGATTAGCTGTTACCTGACTAGCCTGTCTTGCCTGGATGATGTTTGTGACCATGAGCTGATTTGTATACTGATTTTATTTTTATTTTATTTTGTTGTGTTTTTTTCCTTTGTTTTCCTTGTTTCTTTGGTTGTCTTGATTTGTGTTGTTTTCTTATTGTGTGTGTGTGTTGTTGTTTTTTTTGTATTTGTTACTGAACTGTTTGTGTCTCTCAATTTATTTCTGAATTTGTTTAAAACATCAAAATTTAATAAACAGAACGTTAAAAATAATAATAAAATAATATAGCTGCAAGCAGCGATAAGGCGGGACCAATAAATAAGACAATATGCAATAAGAACAATAATATTGTTCTTTTATTGTTATATTGTTATATTATATTGTTATATTGTTATATTGTTATATTATATTGTTATATTGTTATATTATATTGTTATATTGTTATATTATATTGTTATATTGTTATATTATATTGTTATATTGTTATATTATATTGTTCTTATTTGTGCATAATATGCACAAATAAGACTGACGAGCTGAGTTGTCAGTACCCGGATTTGAACACACAACCTTGTGGTCTGAAGGCAAGAGCTCTACTGACTGAGCTACACGGAGACAATGAACATTTCAATGCAAATTGTAAAAAAATAACAGGCAGAAAATCAGGTATAAGCGTTTTTTAAACTGCTCAAAATGGCAGAAAATCTGAGGGCGGAGCTTACTGATCAAAGTGACATATGTGTTCCCCATGAGTCAAGGAACAAGTGGAAACAAGTGACATGACTTTTGGACAAACGAGGCACAAGTTATGCCTGTTCAAAGGTTTCATTTTCAAAAAATTGCCATAGCGCCTTTGACCTATTGGAGTAAGACTGCTTTCAGTGCTATTTGGCATGACCCTCTACCATACTGTACAGTTGCAAAAGCATATGACGCTGCATGTATGTATTAGGGACAAAATAACAATTTTCACAAACCAGCAATTTTCATTTGCTCATAAATGGGCTTCGCATAGTCACTGTTTGGCATGGCCCTCTACCATGTTGCCACGTTTCGCAAAAAACAACTGCACGGTTCAGTCAGAACAGCTATTTTTGGCGGAAGAAGAAGGAGAAGGAGAAGAAAAAAAAACACAAAAACAAGGCAATTTTGTATTTTTACTCCACTAGAATAATTGGAAAACGTTAGTGACTACTGACTATAGTTACTTTGTAGATTTAAATTATTATTACAAAAATAGCTGATCTACAAGCTCACAATGCGTCGCGATGTGACGCATTGTGAGCTTGTAGATTTGCTATTTTCTAAATATTTGTATACATTTGAAAACTTGAAATAAGACATTCTGCATAATGAGTACTTTTACTTTTCATACTTTATGAAGCCATTACGTTGGCACTTTTACTCGAGTAAATGTTGAATTCTGGACTTTCTACATTGCAGAATTGCTATGAGTACTTTTCCACCACTGTTGAAAGACAGGATAGATCATAATAATAACAATCTAACTATAAATGCACCAAGTCTCTGTGTGTGTGTGTGTGTGTGTGTGTGTGTGTGTGTGTGTGTGTGTGTGTGTGTGTGTGTGTGTGTGTGTGTGTGTGTGTGTGTGTGTGTGTGTGTGTGTGTGTGTGTGTGTGTGTGTGCGTACGTCTGTAATCCACGTAACTTAAGAACTGTTCGCCCCACCAACTTCAAATTTGACAAACGCGTTCCACACCACCACAGGGAGTGCAGTGCCCGGTGTCGAGTCGGTCGGACCCACGGTTGTGCAGAACCGCCCCCCAAAAGGCCTCTGCCCGGGCTCTGGACAGGGCCCCTACCCAGTGTCCATATATGGAGCTGGCCTGTTCTGACATCATTCTGATGTCTGCATAGACTCCATATTTGGGCACGCCTGACAAAGAACTCCATAAAAGGGACACAGACATAATTTCTGGGTGGGGCATGCATTTCCAACTTCCATCGTTCCAAGTAGGCCAGTGCTCAACGGGCACTGCTATAGAGGCTCCAATGGGCACCGCTCTAGTAATATATAATTAGACCTATAGTGGGGTCCCTTTATTTTTGTGTTTCCCACATTTTGTTTTTAATTATAATTAGTTCAAAGCATTCTTTCCAAAGAAATTCCATGAATTAGAAAACAAATGTAGTGAAATAGAGCGTCGCAGTCCCGCCCCCTTTCAGAACGACGAGGAACCAGCAAACTCTTTTAAAGTGAACGCGTATGCTGGCACTGGGAACTGGGGTTTATGCTAACAGCTAGCGGCAGAGAAAGGATTAAATCTCTCTTTTGGGTCTCGACGTGAAAAGTTTGGGAAGCACTTTAAAAACAATTTAGACTGACCGTGAGCCTGCCGCGCGCCTGGTTGTAGACAGATCCTTTCAGCTCCAGTTGTTCCCCTCTGACCAGTTTGTAGGGCAGAGGAACGTCTAGGCTGACCGGCAGACTCACGGACACTGTGATAGGATCAGCCACACAGATACCTGGACAGCACGCACGCACACACGCATGCACGCACGCACACGCGCGCGCGCACACACACAAACACGCACAGGCACACACACACACACACACACACACACACACAGAAAAACTATTATTAGGACTAACTGTCAATTTAAAAATTGATAACATGGTTAAACAATTCAATGGCATGTGTGTGGCATGTGTGTGTGTGTGTGTGTGTGTGTGTTACCATTCTGAAAGATGCCAACAGCTTGGAACTCCCAGGTAGTGAGAGAGTGTGGAAGAGTACTACTGAGCGTCACTGTCCCTGGTCTACACACACACACACACACACACACACACACACACACACACACACACACACACACACACACACACACACACACACACACACACACACACACACACAGGTGGTAAAGGTGGTGAGTTTAATTGGTAAGTGAAGTTGATCTCTTAAAGTGCTGCGTGGTCCTCTGGCAAGGCGCTAACCGTGAGGCTCGGATTTGAACTGGAAGCCTTCTGCTCAAGCTTCTA